>NC_045445.1:86468872-86507122 GCF_002776525.5 Piliocolobus tephrosceles
TGGCACATGTATACATATGTAACAAACCTGCACGTTATGCACATGTAGCCTAGAACTTAAAGTATAATAAAAAAAAAAGTGTCTGTTCATATCCTTTGTCTACTTTTTGATGGTGTCATTTGCTTTTATCTTGTAAATTTGTTTAAGCTTATACATTCGAATATTAGCCATTTGTCAGAAGGATAGATTGCAAAATTTTTCTCCCATTCTGTAGGCTTCCTGTTTGCCCTGATGATAGTTTACTTTGCTGTGCAGAAACTCGTTAGCTTAATTAGATCACATTTGTCAATTGTAGCTTATGTTGCAATTGCTTTTGTGTTTTAGTTATGAATTCATTGCCCATGCCTATATCGTGAATGGTATTGCCTTAGTTTTCTTCTTCTTTTTTTTTTTTTTTTTTGGGGGGGGGGTTTACGTCTTATATTTAAATCTTTAATCCATCCTGGGTTAATTTTTGTATAAAGTGTAAAGAAGGGGGCCAGTTTCTGTTTTCTGCATATGGCTAGCCAGTTTTCCCAACACCATTTATTAAATAGAGAATGCTTTCTCCTTTGCTTGTTTGTGCCAGGCTTTTCAAAGATCAGATGGTTGTAGATGTGTGGTGTTATTTCTAAGGCCTCTGTTCTGTTCCATTGGTCTATCTCTCTGTTTTGGTACCAGTACCATGCTGTTTTGGTTACTATAGCCTTGTAGTAGAGTTTGAAATCATGTAGGGTGATGTCTCCAGGTTTGTTCTTTTTGCTTAGGATTGGCGTGGCTATACAGGCTCTATTTTGGTTCCATATGAAATTTAAAGTAGTTTTTTCTAATTCTGTGAAGAAAGTAAATGGTAGCTTGACAGGAATAGCCTTGAATCTATAAATTGCTTTGGGTGGTATGGCAATTTTCACCATATTGATTATTCCTATTCATAAGCATGAAATGTTTTACCTTTCGTTTTTGTCTTCTCTTATTTCCTTGAGCGGTGGCTTGTAGTTCTCCTTGACGAGGTTCTTCACATTCCTTGTAAGTGGTATGCCTAGTTATTTTATTGTCTTTGTAGAAACTGTGAATGGAACTATGATCATAATTTTTCTCTCTATTATTGGTTTATAGAAATGCTTGTGATTTTTGCATATTGGTTTTGTATCCTGAGATTGTGCTGAAGCTGCTTTCCCGATTAAGGAGATTTTATTTTGAGATGATGGGGTTTTCTAAATGTACAATCATGTCATCTGAAACAGAGATAATTTGACTTCCTCTCTTCCTATTTGAATACTCTTTATTTCTTTCTCTTTGCTGATTGCCCTGGCCAGAACTTCCAATTCTATGTTTAATAGGAATGCTGAGCGAGGGCATAGTCGCCTTGTGCCAGTTTTCAAAGGGAATGCTTCAAGTTTTTGCCCATTCAGTATGATATTGGCTGTGGGTTTGTCATAAATAGCTCTTATTATTTTGAGATATGTTCCATCAATACCTAGTTTATTGAGTGTTTTTAACATTAAGAGGTGTTGAATTTTTCAAATGCCTTTTCTGCATTTGTTGAGAAAATCATGTGGTTTTTGTCATGGTTATGTTTATTTGATGGATTACATTTATGAATTTGTGTATGTTGAACCAGCCTTGGATCCCAAGGGTGACGCCAACTTGATAGTGGTGGATAAGTTTTTTCAATATTCTGCTGGATTCGATTTGCCAGTATTTTATTGAGAATTTTTGCATCAATGTTCATCAGGGATATTGGCCTGAAATTTTATTTTTTTGTGCGTGAGTCTCTTGTCAGATTTTGGTATTAGGATGATGTTGGCCTCATAAAGTGAGTTAGGGAGGAGTCCCTCTTTGTCTATTGTTTGGAAGAGTTTCAGAAGAGGTGGTACTAGTTTATCTTTGTACCTCTGGTAAAATTTAGCTGTGAATCCATCTGGTCCTGGAACTTGTTGTTGGCCTATTCAGGGATTCAACTTCTTCTGGTTTAGCCTTGGGAAGGTGTATTTTTCTGGAAATTTATTCATTTCTTGTAGATTTTCTAGTTTATTTGCATAAAGGTGTTTATAGTATTTTCTGATGGTAGTTTGTATTTCTGTGAGATCAGTGATTATTTTCACTTTATCATTTCTTATTGTTCCTATTTGAATCTTCTCTCTTCTTCTTTATTAGTCTAGCTAGTGGTCTATTTTGTTAATTTTGTTAAAAAATTCAGCTCTTGAATTCATTGATGTTTTGAAATGTTTTCCATGTCTCTATCTCCTTCAGTTCTGCTATGATCTTAGTTTGTTTGTTTTTTTACTTTTATTTATTTTATTTATTTATTTTTTTGGTCTTCTTCTAGCTTTTGAATTTATTTGTCCTTGTTTCTCTAGTTCTTTTAATTGTGACGTTAGGGTGTCAATTTTACATCTCTCTTGCTTTCTTTTGTGGGGATTTAGTGTTATAATTTTTTCTGTAAATACTGCTTTAGCTGTGTCCAAGAGAATCTGGTACATTGTGTCTTTGTTCTCATTGGGTTTCAAATAACATTTTTATTTCTGTGATAATTTTGTTGTTTACACAGTAGTTATTCAAAAGCAGGTTGTTCAGTTTCCATGTAATTTTGAGCTTTTGAGTGAGTTTCTTAATCCTGAGTTCTAATTTGATTGCACTGTGGTCTAGAGGCTGTTTGTTATGATTTCCATTCTTTTGCATTTGTTGAGGAGTGTTTTACTTCCAGTTATGTGGTTGATTTCAGAATAAGTGCTATGTGGTGGTGAGAAGAATGTATATTCTGTTGATTTGGTGTAGAGAGTTCTGTATATGTCTGCTAGGTCTGCCTGGTCCAGAGCTAAGTTCAAGTCCTGAATATCTTTGTTAATTATATGTCTCATTATCTGTTTAATATTGACAGTGGGGTGTTAAAGACTGCCACGATTATTGTTTGGGAATCTAAGTCTCTTTGTAGGTATCTAAGAACTTTCTTTATAAATCTGGGAGCTCCTCTATTGGGTGCATATATATTTAATATACTTAGCTCTTCTTTTTGCATTCATCCTTTTACCATTAGGTAATGTGCTTTTTTGTCTTTTTTCATTTCTGGTGGTTTAAAGTCTGTTTTACCAGAGACTAGGATTGCAACCACTGTTCATTTTTGCTTTCAATTTGCTTGGTCAATATTTCTACCTCCATTTATTTTGAACCTATGTGAGTCTTTGCATGTGGGATGGGTCTCCTGAACACAGCAAACTGATGGATTTGGACTCTTTATCCAATTTGTCAGACAGTGCCTTTTAGTTGGGGCATTTAGCCCATTTACATTTAAGGTTAATATTGTTATGTTTGAATTTGATTCTCTCATTATGATGCTAGCGGGTGATTTTGCCCATTACTTGATGCAGTTTCTTCATAGTGTTGATGTTCTTTATGCTTTGGTTTGTGTTTATAGTCGCTGGTACTGGTTTTTCCTTTCCATCTTTAGTGCTTCATTGATGAGCTCTTGTAAGGCAGTGCTGGTGGTGACAAAATTCCTCAGCCTTTGCTTGTCTTTAAAAGTTTTTAGGCCAGGTGCGGTGGCTCAAGCCTGTAGTCCCAGCACTTTGGGAGGCCGAGACTGGCGGATCACGAGGTCAGGAGATCAAGACCATCCTGGCTAACACGGTGAAACCCCGTCTCTACTAAAAAATACAAAAAAAAAAAAAAAATAGCCAGGCAAGGTGGCAGGTGCCTGTAGTCCCAGCTACTTGGGAGGCTGAGGCAGGAGAATGGTGTAAACCTGGGAGGTGGAGCTTGCAGTGAGCTGAGATCTGGCCACTGCACTCCAGCCTGGGCCACATAGCGAGACTCCATCTCAAAAAAAATAAAAATAAAAATAAAATAAAATAAAATAAAATAAAATAAAAATAAAAGTTTTTATTTCTCTTTTGCTTATGAAGTTTGTTTGGCTGGATATGAAATTCTGGGCTGATTTTTTTTTTTTTTAAGAATGTTGAATATTGGTGACCCCTCTCTTCTGGCTTGTCGGGTTTCTGCAGGGAGATCTGCTGTTAATCTGATGGACTTCCTTATGTGCCTTGGGGTTGCTCTTCTAGAGGAATATCTTTGTGTTCTTCTCTGTATTTTCTGAATTTGAATGGAATTTGCTAGGTTGGGGAACTTCTCCTGGATTATATCCTGAAGCATGTTTTCCAATTTAATTCTATTCTCCTTGCCACTTTCAGGTATACCAGTCAAATGTAGGTTTGGTCTTTTCACATAGTCCCATATTTCTGGGAAGCTTTGTTCATTCCCTTTATTCTTTTTTTACCTAATTTTGTCTTCATGCTTTATTTCATTAAGTTGATCTTCAATCTCTGATATCCTTTATTCTGCTTGATTGATTTGGCTATTGATACTTGTGTATGCTTCACAAAGTTCTCATGCTGTGTTTTTCTGCACTATCAGGTCATTTATATTCTTATCAAAACTGGTTATTCTAGTTAGCAATCCCTCTAACCTTTTATCAAGTTTCTTAACTTTCTAACATTTTCTTAGAAACTCATTTCAAACTCATTTCTTCAAACTCATTTCCCATCCAGTTGTGTTATCTTGTTGGCAAGGGGTTGTGATCCTTTGAAGGAGAAGAGGCATTCTGGTTTTTGGAATTTTCAGCCTACTTGCTCTGTTTTCTCCTCATCTTCATGGATTTATCTACCTTTGGTTTTTGCTATTGGTGGTCTATGGATGAAGTTTTTGCATGGTCGTCCTTTTTTTTGATGTTGATGCTATTGCTTTCTGCTTGTTGATTTTTCTTCTAACAGTCAGGATCCTCTTCTGCATGTCTGCTGGAGTTTGCTGGGGGTTCACTCCAGACCCTCTTTGCTTGGCTATCACCAGCAGAAGTGCAGAACAGCAAAGATTGCTTCCTGCTCCTTTCTCTGAAAGGTTCATCCCAAAGGGGCACCTGCCAGATTCCAGCTGGAGTTCTGCTGTATGAGGTGTCTGCTGACCCCTGCTGGGTGGCATCTCTCCATCCAGGAGTATTGGGGTCAATGGCCTACTTGAGGAGGTAGTCTGTCTCTTAGCAGAGCTCGAGCATGCTGTGACAGCAGGCAATAATGATTATGTTGGCTGAAGCTGCGCCCACAGCTGCACCTTCCCTCAGTTTCTCTGTCCTAGGAAGATGGAGTTTTATCTAAAAGCACCTGACTGGCGCTGCTGCCCTTATTTCAGAGATGTCCTGCCCAGAGAGGAGGAATCTAGGGAGGGAGTCTGGTTACAGTGGCTTTGCAGCACTTTGATGGGGTCCACCTAGTTGGAACTTCCTGGAGGCTTGTTTACACAGTGAGGAGAAAACCGCCTACTCAACTCTCAGTAATGGTGGAAACCCCTCTCCCCACCAGGCTCAAGTGTCCCACAGTGACTTTGGACTGCTGGGCTGGCAGGGAGAATTTCAAGCCAATTGATCTTAGCTTGCTTGGCTCCATGGGAGTGGGATCCACTGAGCAAGACCACTTGGCTCCCTAGCTTCAGACCCCTTTCCAGGGGAGTGAACCGTTCTGTCTTGCTGGCATTCCAGGTGCTACTGGGGGGAAAAATATATATGTATATGTGTGTGTGTGTGTGTGTGTGTGTGTGTATAATATATTATAACTAAAAATATATAATTATATATAATATATTATATATAAAATATATATTTTATATTGTATTTATATATATATAAATATACATATTTATATATATACATATATATACTGCAGAATGTGTATATATATATATATACACACACAGCTAGCTCGATGTCTGCCCAAACAGTTGCCCAGTTTTGTGCTTGAAACCCAGGGCCTTTGTGGTGTCAGCACCTTATGGAATCTCCTTGTCTGTGGGCTATGAAGACTGTGGAAAAAGCATAATATCTGGTCCAGATAGCACCGTCCCTCACAGCAGGGTTCCTCACGGCTTTCCTTGGCTAGAGAAGGGAGTTTCCTGACTTCTTTTGTTTCAGTGATGAGGCAACGCCACACCCTGCTTCTGCTTGCCCTTTGGGGAATGCACCCACTGTCCACCCATTCTCAATGAGATAAACTGGATACCTTAGTTGAAAATGCAGAAATCACCTGACTTCTGTATTGGTCTCACTGGGAGCTGCAGACTGGAGCTGTTCCTATTCGGCCATCTTTCCTTGGGATGGGGGGTGAGGTTACATTCTTGATTTTTTTTTTTTTTAATTATTCACTGTTGGTGTATAGAAATTCTACAAATTTATTATATTATTTTTGTATCCTGAAACTTCAAGGAATTTGTTTATTGATTCTAGATTTTTTATGGTAAAGTGTTTAAGTTTTTTCAAGTGTAAGATTATATCACCTGCAAACAAGAATAATTTGACTTATTTTTTTAATGTGGATGCCTTTTATTTATTTCTGTGGTCTAATTGGCCTAGCTAAGACTTCCAGTAATATACTGAATAATGATGGTGAACTGAGGAAATTTTGTTCTAGGTCTTAGAAGAACTTCAATTTTTTCCCATTCAGTATGATACTATCTTTGTTTCTCTCATAGGTGTTTTTTATTATGTTGAGGTATATCCCTTTTATATTCAGTTTTTTAGAGGATTTAATATGAAGGGATGTTAATTTTTACCAAGTGCATTTACAACATCAATTTAAATGGTTTTTATTTCTTCATGCTATTCATATGATGTATCACATTAGTTAATTTGCTAATGATGAAGCATGCTTGTTGAAAACTATTTTATCTGATATGTTTACATAAGATTTTTTGTTTCTATGAGCTTCGAAAATCTTTTTGCATACTTTTATTTTCAGTCTGCATGTATCTTTGCAGGTGAAGTTTGTGCTGTAGGTAAGAAATGATTTAATCTTGTTTTATAAGCCATTCACCCACTCTATGTCTTTTTATTGGGGAGTTTAGTCCATTCACATTCAATGTTATTATTGATAAATAAGGACTTATTCTTGCAAATCTATTATTTGTTCCCTAATTATTTTGTAATTTTCTGCTTCTTTGCTTCCTTACTGTCTTCCTTTTAGGGAAGGAAATGATTTCAGGAGGTATGTTTTACTTTCTTACTTTCTTTGTGTGTGTGTGTGTGTGTGTGTATCTATTGTATGTTTTGTATTTCTCATTACAAAACAACGAGTGCAACGAGGCTTGCAAAGATTATTATATTTTATTATCCATTAATTTATACTGACAACTTAACACTGTATAAAGAAAAAAACACACATGCAAAAAAAGCCAACAAAAACACTACACTTTAACTTTGTTCCGTCATTTAAAAATTTTTCCTCTTTATATGTCTTGTTGTACTATTTATGTCTTCAAAAGTTGTAGTTATCATTTTTAATTGTTTCATTTTTAGTCTTTCTACTTAACAGCAGTCTACACATCACAATTACAGTTTTATAATATTCTGTGTTTTCTGTGTACTTACTATTGCCAGTGAGTTTTTTACTTTGGAGATTTCCTTTTACCCATTCATGTCCTTTTCTTTCTGATTGAAGTACCTTTTTTTTTTTTAGATATTCTTGTAAGACAGGACTGGTGTTAATGCAATCCCTCGGCCTTTGTTTGTCTGTGAAAGTTTTTATTTCTCCTTCATGTTTGAAGAGTATTTTTGAGAGATATACTATTCTAGGGTAAAAGTTGTATTTTCTTTAGTACTTAACGTCTGTAGTGATATTTTAAATTTGCCTGTAGGTTTTCCGTGGAAAAATCTGCTGCCAGATGTATTGGAGCTTCATTGAATATTTGTTTGTTTGTTTTATTTTCTTGGTACTTTTAGCATCCCTTCTTTATACTTGATTTTTAGGAGTTTTCTTATTAAATGCCTTGAGGTAGTCTTCTTTGGGTTAAATTTATTAGGTACTCTATAATCTTTTTGTACTTGAATGTTGATATTTTTATCTATGTTGTGGACATTCTGTGATGCTTATTCATTTGAACAAATTTCCTACCCCATCTCTTTCTCTACCTACTCTTTAAGTCCAGTAACTCTTTGATTTGCCCTTTTGAGGCTATTTCCTAGATTTTGTAGGTAGGTTTCATTCTTTTTATTTTTTTATTCTTCTGCCACTTCTGACTATATATTTTCACATAACCTGCTTTAAGTTCACTAATTATTTCTTCTGCTTGATCAGTTCTGCCATGAAACACACTGATGTATTCTTCAGTATGCCAGTTGCATTTTTTTCAATTCCAGAATTTCTGTCACATTGTTTTAAATTATTTCAATTTCTTTGTTATGTTTATCTAATAGAACTCTGAATTTTTCCTGTGTTGTCTTGAATTTCTTTGAGTTTTCTCAACAAAGCCTTTTTACATTTTCTTTTGTTTTCAGATTTAAAGATGTTGGCATTTTATTTATTTATATTTTACTTTTTATTAAACTTTAAGTTCTGGGATATATGTAAAGTCCATGCAGGTTTGTTACATAGGTATACATATGTCACAGTGGCTTGCTGCACCCATCAACCTGTCTTCTACATTAAGTATTTCTTTTAATGCTATCCCTCCACTTGCCCCCACCCTCCAACAGACCCCGGTGTGTGATGTTCACCTCCCTGATCCCATACGCTCTCATTGTTCAACTCCCACTAATAAATGAAAACATGTGGTGTTGGGTTTTCCATTCCAGCATTAGCTTGCTAAGAATGATGGTTTCCAGCTTCATGTCCCTGCAAAGGATATGATCTCATTCTTTTTTATGGCTGCATAGTATTCCATAGTGTATATGTGTCACATTTTCTTTATTCAGTCTAACATTGATGGGCATTTGGGTTAGTTTTAAGTATTTGCTATTCTGAATAGTGCTGCAATAAAAATAAGTGTGCATCTGTCTTTATAGTAGAATGATTTATAATCCTTTGGGCATATACCTAGTAATGGGATTGCTGGATCATATGATATTTCTAGCTCTAGATCCTTAAAAAATCACCACACTGTCTTTCACAATGATTGAACTAATTTACAATCTCACCAACAGTGTAAAAGCATTCCCATTTCTCCACGTTCTCTCCAGCATCTGTTGTTTCCTGATGTTTTAATGATCGCCATTCTAACTGGCATGACATGGTTAGTCAAAACATTACGTTTTTTTTTTTTTTTTTTTTAATTATACTTTAAGTTCTACGGTACATGTGCATAACCTGCAGGTTTGTTACATATGTATACCTGTGCCATGTTGGTGTGCTGCACCCATCAACTCGTCAGCACCCATCAATTCATCATTTATATCAGGTATAACTCCCCAGTGCAATCCCTCCCCCCTCCCCCCTCCCCATGATAGGCCCCAGTGTGTGATGTTCCCCTTCCTGAGTCCAAGTGAACTCATTATTCAGTTCCCACTGATGAGTGAGAACATGTGGTGTTTGGTTTTCTCTTCTTGTGATAGTTTGCTAAGAATGATGCACAAAGTATCTGTAAGGGATGATGGCAATGTTATGTACCATTGTTGTGGTAGTGGTTTCATGGGTGTACAAAACAATCAAAACTCAAAATGCACAATTAAAATAAATGCAGTTTTCCGTGTATAAAAAAAAAAAAATTACGGTTTTGACTTGCATTCATCTAAAGACCAGTGATGATGAGCCTTAGTTTTATATGTTTGTTATCCACATAATGCCTTCTTTTGAAAAGTGTCTGCTCATATCCTTTGCCCACTTTTTGCGGGGGCTCTTGTTTTTTTTTCTTCTAAATTTATTTAAGTTTCTTGTAGATTCTGAAAATTACACTTCTGTCAGATGGATAGATTGCAAAACTTTTCTCTCTTTCTGCAGGTTGTCTGTTCACTCTGATGATAGTTTCTTTTGCTGTGCAGAAACTCTTTGGTTAATGAGGTCCCATTTGTCAATTTTGGCTTTTGTTGCAATTGTTTTTGGTGTTTTAGTTATAAAGTCTTTGTGCATGCCTATGGCCTCAATTGTATTGGCTAGGTTTTCTTCTAGAGTTTTTATGGTTTTAAGTTTTACATTTAAGTCTTTAATCTATCTTGAGTTAATTTTTGTATAAGGTGTAAAGAAGGGGTCCAGTTTCAGTTTTCTGCATATGGCTAGCAAGTTTTCCCAGCATTATTTATTAAATAGGAAATCCTTTCCCCATTTCCTGTTTTTGTCAGGTTTTTCAAAAGTCAGGTGGTTGTAGATATATGGTGTTATTTCTGAGGTCTCTGTTTTGTTCCATTTTTACATACATATTGGTTTTGGTACCAGTATCATGCTGTTTTGGTTACTGTAGCTTTGTAATATAGTTTGAAGTCAGGTAGCATGACGCCTCCAGTTTCATTATTTTTGTGTAGGATTTTCTTGGCTATATGGGCTCTTTTTTAGTTCCATATAAAATTTAAAGTAGTTTTTTTTTTTTTTTTTTCATTCTGCAAAGAAAATCAATGGTAAGTAGATGTGAATAGCATTGAACCTATAAATTACTTTGGGCAGTATTGTCATTTTCACAATATTGATTCTTTCTATCCATGAGCATGTAATATTTTTCCATTTGTTGGTGTCCTCTCTTATTTCCTTGAGCAGTGGTTTGTAGTTTTCCTTGCAGAGGTCCTTCACATCACTTGTAAGTTGTATTCCTACGTATTTTATTTTCGTTGTAGCAACTGTGAATAGGAGTTCACTCATTATTTGGCTCTCTGTTTGTCTACTATTGGTTTATAAGAATGCTTGTAATTTGTGCACACTGATTTTGTATCCTGAGACTTCGCTGAAGTTGCTTACCAGCTTAAGGAGGTTTTTGGCTGAGATGATGTTTTTTTTTTTTTTTTTTTTTTTTTTTTTTTTTTTAATATACAATCATGTAATCTGCAAACAGAGACAATTTGACTTCCTGTCTTACTGTTTGAATACACTTTCTTTCTTTCTCTTGCCTGATTGTTTTGGCCAGAACTTCCTATACTATGTTGAATAACAGTGATGAGAGAAGGCAAGATTGTTTTGTGCTGATTTTCAAAGGGAATGTTTCCAGCTATTTTATTTATTTATTTATTTATTTAGTTAGTTAGTTAGCTAGTTAGTTAATTAGTTTTTTTGGCAAAGTCTTGCTCTGTTGCTCAGGCTGGAGTGCAGTGGCATGATCTCGGTTCACTGCAACGTCCATATCCTGGGTTCAAGAGATTCTCCTGCCTCAGCCTCCTGAGTAGCTGTATTTAAAGGTGTATGCCACTGTGCCCAGCTTATTTTTGTATTCATAGTAGAGATGGGATTTCACCAAGTTGGTCGGGATGGTCTTGATTTCTTGACCTCGTGTTCCACCCACCTCAGCCTCCCAAAGTGATGGAATTATGGGCATGATTCGATATGATATTGGCTATGGGTATGTCATAAATGCCTCTTACTATTTTGAGATATGTTCCATCAGAACCTCATTTATTAAGAGTGTGTAGCTTGAAGCAGTGTTGAATTTCATCAAAGGCCTTTTCTGCATCTGTTGAGATAAGTATGTGGTTTTTCTCATTGGTTCATCCGAGGGATGAAGTCAACTTGATCATGGTGGATAAGCCTTTCAATATGCTGCTGTACTAGGTTTGCCAATATTTTATTGAGGATTTTCACATCAATGTCCATCAGGGATATTAACCTTTTTTTTTTTTTTTTTTTTCTTCCTGTCTTTTTGTCTCTGCAAAGTTTTGGTATCAGGATGATGCTGGTCTCATAAAATGAGTTAGGGGAGAGTCCCTCTTTTTCTACTGTTTGGAATAGTTTCAGAAGGAATGGCACCAGCTCCTCTTTTTACTTCTAGTAGAACTTTGCTGCGAGTCTTTCTGGTCCTGAGCTTTTTTTGGTTGATAGGCTATTAATTACTGCCTCAATTTCATAACATTTTATTGGTCTATTTAGGGATACGACTTCTTCCTGGTTTAGTCTTGGGAGGGTGTATGTGTCCAGAAATTTATCAATCTCGTCTCGGTTTTCTAGTTTATTTGCGTAGAGTTGTTTATAGTATTATCTAATGGTAGTTTGTATTTCTGTGTGATCAGTAGTGATATCCTCTTTATCATTTTTTATTTTGTGTATTTGATTCTTCTCTCTTTTCTTCTTTATTAGTCTAGCTAGTGACCTACCTGGTTATTTAAAAAAACCAGTCCCTAAATCATTAATTTTTTGAAGGGTTTTTCAGGTCTCTATTTCCTTCAATTCTATTCTGATCTTAGTTATTTTTTGTCTTCTGCTAGCCTTTGCTCTTGCTTCTCTAGTTTTTTTAATGGTGATGTTAGGGTGTCAATTTTAGATATTTTCTGCTTTCTGATGTGAGTATTTAGTGCCATAAATTTGCCTCTTAACACTTGTTTAGCTGTGTCCCAGAGATTCTGGTATGTTATGTTTTTGTCCTCATGGGTTTCAAAGAACTTCTTTATTTCTGCCTCAATTTTGTTATTTACTCATTAGTCATTCAGGAGCAGGATTTTCAGTTTTCATGTAGTTGTGAGGTTTCTAGTGAGTTTCTTAATCCTGAGTTCTAATTTGATTGCACTGTGGTCTGAGAGACTGTTATGATTTCCATTTTTTTGCATTTGCTGAGGAGTGTTTTTCTTCCAATTATGTGGTCAGTTTTACAATAAGTGTGACGTGGCAGTGAGAAGAATGTATATTCTGTTGATTTGGGGTGGGGAGTTCTGTAGATGTATATTAGGTCTGCTTGGTCCAAAGGTGAGTTCAAGTCCCGAATATCCTTGTTAATTTTCCGTCTTTTTAATCTGTTTTATATTGACAATGGGGTGTTAAAGTCTCCCACTATTATTGTGTGGGAGTCTAAGTATTTTTGTAGGTCTCTAAGAACTCATTTTATAAATCTAGGTGCTCCTGTATTGGGTGCATTTGTATTTAGGATAGTTAGCTTTTCTTATTGAATTAATCCCTTTCTCATTATGTGCTTTTCTTTGTCTTTTTTGATCTTTTTTGGTTTTAAGTCCGTTTTATCAGAGATTAGGATTGCAACTCCTACTTTTTTTCTATCCTTTTCCTTAGTAAATATTTCTCCATCCCTTTATTTTGGGTCTATATGTGTCTTTGCATGTGAGATTGGTCTCCTGAATGAAACACACTGATGGATGTTGACTCTTTATCCAATTTGCCAGTCTGTTTCTTTTAATTGGGGGCTTTTAGGCCATTTACATTTAAGGTTAATGTTGTTATGTGTTAATTTGATCCTGTCATCATGAAGCTAACTGGTTATTTTGCACACTAGTAGATCTAGTTGCTTCATAGTGTTGTTGGTTTTTTATTTTGGTATGTTTTTGCAGTGGCTGGCTCTGGTTTTTTCTTTTCATATTTAGTGCTTTTTTCAGAAGCTCTTGTAAGGCAGGCCTGGTGGTGACAAAATCTTTTAGCATTTGTTTTTCTGTAAAAGATTTTATTTCTCCTTCACTTCTGAAGCTTAGTTTGCCTGGATATGAAATTCTGGGTTGAAAATTATTTTCTTTAAGAATGAAGAATATTGGCTCACACTCTCTTCTGGCTTATAGGAATTCTGCAGAGAGAGTCACAGTTAGTCTAATGGGCTTCCCTTTGTAGGTAACCTGGCCTTCTCTGGCTGCCCTTAACATTTTTTTTTTTTTTTAATTTTCATTTCAATTTTGGAGAATCTTGGGTTGTTTTTCTCAAGTGGTATCTTACTAGTGTTCTCTGTGTTTCCTGAATTTGACTTAAAAAAACTATGGGAAAAGTGTGGTATCTGGACCAGATAGCACAGTTCCTTATGGCACAGTCCCTCATGGCTTCCCTTGGCTAGGGGAAGGAGTTCCCTGGACCCTTGAACTCCCCAGGTGAGGCGATGCTCCACCCTGCTTCTTGCTTCCCCTCCATGGGCTGCACCCACTGTCTAACCAGTCTCAGTAAGATGAACTGGGTACCTCAATTGGAAATGCAGAAATCCCCGACCTTCTGCCTTGGTATCACTGGGAGCTGCAGACCAGAGCTGTTCCTATTTGATCATCTTGCTAACTCTCATATTTTGAAATTTTTGTCTAAAAAGTTACATATGTTTGCTTCTCTAGGATTGATTCTCACTGCCTGATTTAGTTCATTTGGTGAGGTCATATTTTCCTGGATGGTCTTGATGTTTTTTGATGTTTGTCAGTGTATGGGCATAGGCATTGAATATTTAGGTATTTATTGTCATCTTTACACTCTCAGCTTGTTTTTAACCATCCATTTTGGGAAGACTACCCAGGTATTTGTTGAACTTTGTGTTCTGATATAATCTATATCTACATTAGAAGGTACCCCAAGATAAGTAATGTGGTGATTTTTATACACTCATATAAGTACCACCTTGATGGTCCTGAATAAGTTATTTTAGGATTCTCTGGATTACCAGGTAATACTGTTATTTTCTTTTTTTACTTTCCTCCCAAACAAATGAAGTCTCTCTCTCTGTGTTAAGCTGCCTGAGATGGTGGGTGTGGTGACACAAGAACCTCTGTGGCCCTCACCACTGGGACTGTGCTGGATCAGACCTTAAGTCACCACAGCACTTGGTCTTGCCCAATGCTCAGTATAACCACTACCTGGCTCCCACCTATGGTTGCTCAAGGCTTCAAGGCTCTACAGTCAGCAGGTGGCAAAACCAACTAGGCTTGTGTTCTTTCCTTCAGAGTGTCAAGTTTCCTCAAGTCCGAGATGGGTCCAGAGATGCCATCTAGGAGTCTGGGCCTGGAATCCAAAACCTTAGAAGTCTACCTAGTGGTCTATTCTAGCGTGCCTGAGCTCTGGCCGTCAAATCGTGGGAAACAGTGCTTCTCACTGTTCCCTCCCTTTTCTACAGGCATAGGAGTCTCACCCTTTGGCTATCACCACGACAGGTCCAGTGCTTCCAGGCCACCACCAATGTCCACTTAAAGATCAATGGCATTTTATCTAGCTTATGGTGAATTCTGCCATATTTGGAACTTACTCTTCAGGGCAGTGCACTTCCCTGTGGTTCAGGACTGGTCCAGAAATGCTACTCAAGAACCCAAACCTGGAATCAAGGACTGCAAGAACCCAGTTTTTGCTCTACCCTATTGTCGTCAAAGTAGCACTTAAGGTACAAGTCAAAGTCCCCTTTCATTTTCCCTGTGCATTTATCAAGCAGAAGGGGTATTTTATTGTAGCCACAACAACTGGGAATGTGCTGTGTCTCATCTGAAGCCAACCCTTCTCAGAGTTTCACATAGTTTATGGCATGACACCTAGGTATTTCTGCTGGTTATTCAGTGTCCAAGGGGCCTTTAGTCAGCAAGTGATGAGTCCTGCAGAGACTGAATCCTTCCCTTCAAGGCAGTGGGTTCCCTTCTGGCCCAGTGTGTCTAGAAATGTCATCTGGGAACATGGGGGCAGTCTCACAACTCTAACCAGTGCCCTATTCTACTGTAGCTTACCTGGCATCTGAGATGCAAGTCAAAAATCCTCTTTAGTCTTTTCTCTCCTCTCATCAAGCAGGAGGAAGGGGTGTCTTGCAGATGCAAGCTGTGCTGCTTGAGGATGAAAGAGAAGTGGCACAAGCACTTCTTAGCTGCCCTAGTTGGTTTCCCAGTAAGTCATATGTCACTAAATTCCACTGGCTCTAAACCTAGCTCAACGCATGTGCTTGCAGTCCCTGTGATCTAGATTTTCTTTCAAGATTATTTAGAGCCCCAGAACACTTTAGTCTACAGTGCTGACACTTGCTGGAACTTCTGTTCTGACCACTGGGTTGAGCAATTCTCCTCTGGCCAGGGCTAGTCTGAATGCTCCCTCTATGGGTGGGCATCAGGTGAATTCAACTCAGTTTTGCTTTCTGCTGTGAAAGGGCAGAACTGACGTCAGTGCAAAATTTCACAATAACTGTCCACTCCCTCTGCCCCAAGTGCACAGATTTCTCTGTGTCACATGGCTGCTGTAAGAATGATGGGGTAGGAGTGACATTGGCAATTCAGGACTATCTTTCCCATCCTCTTCGGTGTCTCTTTCAGTCATATTAAATTAAAAACTTTTACTATAAGGGTTTATCTAATTTTTAGTTCTTATGAAGGTACTTTCTTGTGTACATAGTTATTAATTTTGGTGTCTATTTAGAGGGCACTATCAGTGTGGTCTTCTATTCTTCCATCTTGATCTGCCTCCCTCTAGAGAAAGTTCTTCAGGCTGAAAAAAAAAGATGCTAATTAGTAACACAAAAATATCTGAAAGTATAAAATTATCTGGTAAAAGTGATTACATAGTCAAACTAAGAATACTTCAAAACTGTAATAGTGGTGTGTAAATCGCTTATATCTTTAATATTGAAGTTAAAAAAAAACTTTAAAAATTAACAAGAGCTACAAAAATTTGTTAATGGATACACAATATTAAAATATGTTAATTGTAACAATTAAAATTTTAAGTGGGGTCATTTGGGGTAAGAGTATAGAGGTATGTAATTAAAGTCAAATTGTTATCAGATTAAAATAACCTATTGTGATTATAAAATATATTTTAAGTTTCAAGGTAACTGCAAAGTAAAAACCTAGTGTAGATACACAAAAGTCTTAAAAGCAAGGAACCGAAACATACTACTAAAGAAAAGCATTAATCACAAAATAAGACAGCAAGAAAGGAACAACGAATTCTACAAAACAACTAGAAAACAACAAAATGGTAGTAGTAAGTTCTCATTTATCAAAAATTACCTTGAATGTAAATGGATTAGATTATCAAATCAAAAGACAAAGACGAAATGAATGAATACAAAATCAAGACCCAACTATTTGTTTTCTACAAGAAACTCACTTAATCTGTAAGGAAACACTGACTAAAAGCTAATGAATTAAAAAAAAAAATTATTGAAAATGGAAACCGAAAGAGAGCAGGGGTAGCTATACTCGTATTAGATAAAATAGGCTTTAAATCACAGACTGCAAAAGGAGACCAAGAAGGTCACTATATAATGATAAAGGGGTTAATTAATTATGAAGATGTAAGATATTACATCTCAATATTAGAGCAACAAAATACATAAAGCAAATATTAATAGATTGAAGAGCAAGGGAGACCACAAGACAATATTACCAGGGGACTTGAACACTCCATTTTCAACAGTAGGAAAATTATATAGGCAGAAAATCAATAAGGAAACATCAGACTTAAACTACACTCTAGACCAAATGAACCTATCAGACACATACAGAACATTCCATTGAACAGGTGCAGAACATACATTTTTCTCAACTGCACAGGGAGTATTCTGCAAGATAGATTATATGTTAGACCACGAAACAAGTTTTAATAAATTTAAGAAGTTTGAATTAATGTCAATATGTAGGCATCACTTTAAGATGCAACTGATGGAAGACAAGCAATAACCAGGAAAATTGTACCTTGTGTATCAGAAACAGGTGTTAACAATGATGACTTTAAGAGACTAAAAAGAATTTTTTTTTAATTATACTTTAAGTTCTAGGGTACATGTGCATAACGTGCAGGTTTGTTACATATGTATACATGTGCCATGTTGGTGTGCTGCACCCATCAACTCGTCAGCACCCATCAATTCATCATTTATATCAGGTTTTTTGATGAAAGCGGGATGGAGAAAGATTTTGCATCAGGATCGGCAGATCTGTTGAAGTACAAAAGAGGAAACCCTGAGAAACCCACCCGAGCATTCTGGTTACTCCCAGATCTCTCACTATTATGGGTCTATCCTCCCATGTTTCACTTTAAAGGGTGCCAATACACATTGACATGCAGTGGACAGTGAGCAGATTTGGAAGGGAGCTGGAATCCAGGTCTCCAGAGACAACTGGTTGAAGAAGCTAGGGCCACCATTTTACTGAAGAAGATAAACCTCAAGGACCATAGTCTCTTTCCCTAAGATCTCTCAAGACCTATTTTAGAGTGGAAGGGGTGAGAGTGCTCTGTATATGCCCAAGGAGAAGAGCCAAAATCCACTGATAGAAGCCACAGAGAGACAGAGTTGGCTCAACACAGTAGAAAAACTTAATGATTATTAAGCTGTCAATGAATGGAATAGACTGCTTTAGCAGGATGGGAGAGGCATATATATCTCTCAAGTTATTTAAGCAAAGGATGGCCACCTCTTTGAAAGAGATATAAAAAAGGAAATTCAGATATTGTATACAAGTTGGTAAGCAGCCTCTAAAAGCTCTTACAACTTAAAAAATATATTTACTCCTCAAACAAACTTCCAAAAGCAATATGGTTTTCTTAGTAAACAGCCCAGTTGGGGATAGACAAAGCTGAGCCGTCAATGTGCATATTCTGCATGGCTTGGTTGCTACATTTATCAGTATAAATAAGTAATGTGGCTTCAGGTTTACTGACTGATTACCTTTGATTTTGGTCAGTGTGAGTTCATACCTTCAAGTCTATTTATTTTTATTTGACCTACTAAAATCATTGGGTGTACAACTGTGTAATTAAAACACCAGAAGTGTGGCTTATAGAAACTGCCACTCACATATGTGTGTGTGCATACATGCCAACACATACACATGCATCTCTATACGTATACACACACTACAGGACCCAAAGTGTTTCATTTAAGCAGTTGCCATAGTACTTCAGAAGGCAGAGTTGATCGAGTTCCAAAGGAAGGAAGGGAATAGTGAGCTTTTCCTTCCTCTGCTGTCATTGAAGTTTATCAACCTCTTAATGGAAATGTTCAGCGAAGAATGGGACCAAAAGGTCTCCACAAGTCCTGTCAGCCCTTAAATTGTGTATTGTGATATCTGACTGTCACAAATTAGTTTTGTGACTTTAAGGCTTTCTTGCTCGTATTCATCTTGGACATGGAAAGTACATTTATTTATTTCTCTGTCTTTATCTTTGAAAAAAACAATTAAAAAAGTTTCTAATTTCCTTTTCAAACTTGAAATTTGATGTTTCTACAGACACAACATAAATACCTTCTCATACTTCACTTCAGCATCCTCAGGAAGTCCTAATTCAATTATTATCTCAATAATCTCAATTATTATTATCTTAATAATCTCAATTATTAAGACACAGTTCACAGTAGCTATGGAGAAGAAAATGAGGAATGTGAAGATTTTGGCCAAAGGATATATAATTACAGTTAGATAGGAGTGATATTTTAAAATGTGCCCATACTAAGTACATATATAGAGACAGTAAAGCACATATATATAGAGAAAATAGATAAGTGATTGCCTGGGACCAGGAGTTGGGGGGTGATAGGTTAGGTTAGGGGTACAGAAATCAGAAAGTTAAACTTAGCATTATGGTGCTTCTTTTTATATGTGATGAAAGTGTTTTAACATTGTTTGTGGTGATGGTTGCACAATTCGGTGAATATACTGAGAATCATTTGGTTGTACAATCTCACTGGGTAAATTGTATAATTTATGCACTTTATCTCATTAAAGCTGTTCAAAAATGAATGAATGAATGAATGAATGAATGAATGCACAACATTGATTCCAGTCATATCTTGGGTCTTAATAATTTTTTAAACCATCTTCAGGGAAAAATCATATTTAAAAAGCAAAACAAACAAAAAACATTATTTTCAGATTGTGGAGCTGAGGGTATTGAGAATGTTTATAACAATAATCAAAATAGTTGTATATAGAAATCATAACTCTTTACTTCTCACCACAGGAAGCAAGCTTCAACACTTCACCATGAGTCATAGTCCATCATATTCTACTGTGGGCAACTCAATGTACTAACCCCGGAAGCAAAGAGAAATAAGACTGTGTTGCCTCTCCCACTGACTGCTTGTATAATCCTGTGCATGTCTCTTCCTCTACCTGGGGTTCAGAATTTACATCTTTAAAATGAAAAATACTAGGCACATTATGATGTCTGACACAGGTGTCTCCACAGCCCTCTTCCAACATCTGTGAGACCATGAGACAGCTAGCTGACTACAGGATTTTTGTTTGTTTGTTTGTTTATTTATTTATTTATTTTTGAGACAGTGTCTCGTTCTGTCACCTGGGCTGGAGTACAGTGGTGCAATCTCGGCTTACTGCAAGTTCCACCTTCCGGGTTCATGCCATTCACCTGCCTCAGCCTCCCAAGTAGCTGGGACTACAGGCACCTGCCACCACGCCCGACTAATTTTTTTGTATTTTTAGTACAGACGAGTGTCCCCGTGTTAGCCAGGATGGTCTCAATCTCCCTGACCTCGTGATCCGCCCGCCTCGGCCTCCCAAAGTGCTGGGATTACAGGTGTGAGCCACTGTGTCTGGCAGGGGTTGTGGTTTTTATCTCGGACATGGAGCTTTGTGCTGAGAAGTAAATATGCTTTCTCTTGCCACCAGAGCTCATTTTAGCTGCACACATGACAGGTTGAATGTGCCCCAAAATTAACACTTGCTGGTGCTGCAGCCCTCAACTAATGACTGATAGAAACTAGTGGATAAATATACTAGCTCTCTCATCATTACAGTGGGTAACTCAAAGATAACATGCTATAAATAACCGTCCAAATTTCTCCAGTAAGGTTAAGCTTCAGTTGTCCTCAGTGATAACTCACATAATACACCTTTTACAAGCTTTCTTCCCTTCTCTGTCTCACTTTCCTATTTTTCTATCTGTGTTTCCTGGAATCACTTTCCAAATAGACTACTTGCACTCAAATATTCTTTTTAGTGTATGATTCTAGGTAATAACAAGCTGAGATACTAACATTCTATTTTATCTTGGCCAGTCTATTCCCAGGTAAACTTTCCAATCTCATTTTCTCACCCCGTTCTTATATCAAAATCTCTAACCACTTTAACAGAATTATTCACTCTTTCTCTAAATAATTCATATTTGCCTGCCAACATCATTTGTTCACACTTTTTCTTGTGTGTGAAATGCCCTCTCACCAGTGTTAACATGACCAAATTTCAGTAAGTCTCTAAAGCTAAGCTTAAATACCTCCTCCTCTGAAGCTTCCCCAGAAAATGAGTGGGTTTTATCAAAGCATTTGGGTTTTTCTTTTCTTATACTTAGGATAATATTTTATCTCCTATATTATAGTTACAAAAATCCATATCTATTCTTTCTCGCTATTTTCTCCTTTTAAGAGAAATCATATGTTAATCATCTTTGTAGGCAAAGACTAATTGGATGTATTCACGAAGCAAGAAAATTTTACAATACAATATCTGGCTCATAGTAAATGCTACTTGAGTGTTTGCTAAAATAAACAAACAAAGAATATTATAAGAAAAAATAAATGCATAAATGAACAAACTTTTTAACACAACTACTTCTAGGTTGAAGACATCTCATTTCAGGATTCCTGTCCTTTTTACCCTGTCTTGTAGCCACATCCAGAAGACATTCAGAGGCAATATGCTTTATCGAGGATGAACCCAGTCCGAATTTAAGAAAGCCTTAATTCGTATATAGGCAATTGAACTTATCATGAGAAGCACAGAGTCTCAGTTTTGTCATTCACTCATTAAAAATATAATTACTAAGGCCCTAAAAACTAAAAACAATGCTCTGTTTTCACAGCACAGACTGAGATTTATACCTCCTCTCAACCTTGAGATTCTGACTATTGCTGGTAGCAGTCAATTCTTTGAAACAGGCTAGTTCAAGATGTTCAATGTCTTTTCTGGAGGGGTTGAGATAAAAGGGGGCTGTAGGCAAAGGCGTTTTAGACATTTGCCTCCTGGCAGCCCCCTTGCTCTAGAAACTGATCTGTTTTCCGATCAGTTCTCACTTTGTTGCCAATATCTTTTTCTTCACACTTCTTTGTGTATGAAATATTATCCCATCAGTATTCACATTATTCTTTTTGCTTCCTTCTTTTGGGAAGTTATGAGGTTTAAAGTGTTTTGGCCCTTTTTACTGCATTCAAAGATAGATTAAAAGGTCAGGGTCAACAAAAAGTGATTCATCCACTATGGAAGAAAATGAGTGTTGTTCAGAACTAGACTAAATCACAAACATATTACCTGAAGAGTTTGAAATTTCTTGCCTCTGTGCTCCACACCGGGGCTAACAATTTGCCTCCTTCTTTCATCGATTGTATTAAATTAAGATTACTTGAAATTTGCTTCTCTTGAAACATTTTCATGAAGTAATAATTTTTTTTTTAAATTCCTATGTTTTCTTACCCTCTCTGAAGGATCAGAAAGTTAGAACTACGCCATTATGTAGATTTGGTCGACATTATCCGAGAACGGGGGCTGCTATAAGTTTAGATTGGCCAAAACCTTTGGGTAGATTTGGAAGTCCAGGATTAAAAAAAAATATGTTCATAAGACTTATTTATGCCACTTTTGTTCCAATCCCATCACATGATACCCCATGGAGTGTGAAATAACTGGGAAATAAAATTAATCTTTTTTATGCATATTTTAACGTTTGAGATACATGTGCAGAACATGCAGACTTGTTACACAGGTATACACATGCCATGGAGGTTTGCTGCACCCATCAAGCCATCATCTATATTAGGTATTTCTCCGAATGCTAATCCCCCACCACCTGACAGTCCCAGTGTGTGATGTTCTCTTCCCTGTGTCCATGTGTTCTCATTGTTCAACTCCCACTTATGATTGAGAACATGTGGTGTTTGGTTTTCTGTTTCTGTGTTATTTTGCTGAGAATGATGGTTTACAGCTCCATCCATGTCCCTGAAAAAGAACACGAACTCATCCTTTTTTATGACTGCATAGTATTCCATGGTGTATATGTGCCACATTTTTTTTTTTTTTTAACCAGTCTATCATCAATGGACATTTTGTTTGGTTCCAAGTCTTTGCTATTGTGAACAGTACCACAATAAACATACATGTGCATGTGTCTTTATAGTAGAATGATTTATAATCCTTTGGGTATATACTCAGTGATGGAATGGCTGGGTCAAATGGTATTTCTAGTTCTAGATCCTTGAAGGATCACCACACTGTCTTCCAAAATGATTGAAGTGATTTACACTCCCACCAACAGTGTCAAAACATTCCTTTTCCTCCACATCCTCTTCAGCATCTGTTGTTTTCTGTGTTTTTAGTAATGGCCATTCTAAGTGGTGTGAGATGGTATCTCATTGTGGTTTTGATTTGCATTTCTTTAATGAAGAGGGATAATGAGCTATTTTTTTTCATATATTTGTTGGCCACATAAATGTTTTCTTTTGAGAAGTGTCTGTTCCTATCACTTGCCCAATTTTTGGTGGTTTTTCTTTTTTTTTTCTTTTTTTTTAATTTGTTTAAGATCTTTGTAGATCCTGGATATTAGCCCTTTGTCAGATGGATAGATTGCAAAAATTTTCTCCATTCTGTAGGTTGCCTGTTCACTGTGATGATAGTTTCTTTTCCTGTGCAGAAGCTCTTTAGTTTATTTAGAGCCCATTTGTCAATTTGTTTTTTTATTTGCAGTTGCTTTTAGTGTTTTAGTCATGAAGTCTTTGTGCATGCCTATGTCCTGAATGGTATTGCCTAGGTTTTTTTTCTAGGGTTTATATGGTGTTAGGTCTTATGTTTAAGTCTTTAATCTATCTTAATTTTTTATTTATTTATTTATTTATTTATTTATTTATTTATTTATTTATTTTTTTTTGAGACGGAGTCTTGCTCTGCCGCCCAGGCTAGAGTGCAATGGCCGGATCTCAGCTCACTGCAAGCTCCGCCTCCCGGGTTTTACGCCATTCTCCTGCCTCAGCCTCCCGAGTAGCTGGGACTATAGGCGCCCGCCACGTCGCCCGGCTAGTTTTTTGTATTTTTTTTTTAGTAGAGATGGGGTTTCACCGTGTTAGCCAGGATGGTCTCGATCTCCTGACCTCGTGATCTGCCCACCTCGGCCTCCCAAAGTGCTGGGATTACAGGCTTGAGCCACCGCGCCCGGCTATCTTAATTTTTTATAAGGTGTAAGGAAGGGGTCCAGTTTCAGTTCTCTGCATATGGCTAGCTGCTTTTCCCAACACCATTGATTAAATAGGGAATCCTTTCCCCATTGCTTGCTTTTGTCAGGTTTGTCTAAGATCAGATGGTTGCAGATGTGTAGCGGTATTTCTGAAGCCTCTGTTCTGTTCCATTTGTCCGTGTATCTGTTTTAGTACCAGTACCATGCTGTTTAGGTTACTATAGCCTTGCAGTATAGTTTGAAGTCAGGTAGCATGATGCCTCCAGCTTTGGTCATTTTGGTTATAATTGTCTTGTCTATATGGGCTCTTTTTTGGTTCCATATGAAATTTAAAGTAGGATTTTTTTAAGTTCTGTGAAGAAAGTCAATGATAATTTGATGGGTATAGGATTGAATCGATAAATTACTTTGGGCTGTATGGTCGTTTTCACCATATTTATTCTTCCTATCCATGAGCATAGAATGTTTTTCCATTTGTTTGTGTCCTCTCTTATTGCCTTGAACAGTGGTTTCTAGTTCTCCTTGAAGAGGTTCTTCACATTCCTTGTAAGCTGTATTCCTATGTATCTTATTGTCTTTGTAACAATTCTGAATGGGAGTTTGTTCATGATTTGGCTCTCTGTTTGTCTATTTTTGGTGTTTAAGCATGCTTGTGATTTTTTCACATTGATTTTGTATCCCGAGACTTTGCTGAAGTCGCTTATCAACTTAAGAAGATTTGGGGCTGACATGATGTGATTTTCTAAATACACATTAATGCCATCTGCAGATAGAGACAATTTGACATCCTCTTTTCCTATTTGAATACAATTTATTTCTTTCTCTTGCCTGATTGACCTGGCCACAACTTCAAATCCCATGTTGAATAGGAGTGTTGGGAGAAGATATCCTTCTCTTGTGCCAGTTTTCAAAGGGAATGTTTCCAGCTTTTGTCCATTCAGTATGATATTGGCTGTGGGTTTGTTATAAATAGCTCTTATTATTTTGAAATATATTCCATCAATACCTAGTTTATTGAGAGTTTTTAGCATGAAGAGGTGTTGAATTTATCAAAGGTCTTTTTCTGCATCTATCAAGATAAACATGTGGTTTTAATAATAGATTCTGTTTATGTGAGTGATTAGGTTTATTGATTTGAGTATGTTGAACCAGCCTTGCATCCCAGAGATGAAGCTGACTTGATCATGATGGATAAGCTTTTAGATATGCTGCTGGATTCGCTTTGCCAGTATTTTATTGAGGATTTTTGCATCAAAGTTCATCAGGGATATCAGCCTGAAATTCTCTTTTGTTGTGACTCTGCCAGATTTTGGTATCAGGATGATGCTGGCCTCATAAAATGAGTTAGGGAGGAGTCCTTCTTTAGCTATTATTTGGAATCGTTTCACAAGGAATAGTACCAGCTCCTGTTTGTACCTCTGACGTAATTTGGCTGTCAATCTGTCTGGTCCTGGGCTTTTTTTGTTTGTTTGTTTGTTTGTTTGTTTGGTAGGCTATTAATTACTGCCTCAATTTTAGAATTCGTTATTGCTCTATTTAGGAATCCGACTTCTTCTTCGTTTAGTCTTGAAAGGGTGTATGTGTCCAGGAATTTATCCATTTCTTCTAGATTTTCTAGTTTATTTGCATAGAGATGTTTATGTATTCTCTGATGGTAGTCTGTATTTCTGTGGGATCAGTTGAAATATCCCCTTTATCATTTTTTATTGTGTCTATTGAATCTTCTCTCTTTTCTTCTTTATTAGTTTGGTTAGCAGTCTATCTATTTTGTTGATCTTTTCAAAAACCAGCTCCTGCATTCATTAAGTTTTTGAAGGGTTTTTGTGTCCTCAGTTCTGCTCTGATCTTAGTTATTTCTTGTCTTCTGGTAGCTTTTCAATTTGTTTGCTTTTGATATTCTAGTTATTTTAATTGTAATGTTAGGGTGTCGATTTCAGATCTTTTCTGCTTTCTCCTGTGGGTACCTAGTGCTATAAATTTTCCTCTAAACACATCTTTAGCTGTGTACCAGAGATTCTGATACATTGTGTCTTCACTCTCATTGGTTTCAAAGAACTTGCTTATTTCTGCCTTAATTTCATTGTTTACCCAGAAGTCATTCAGGAGCAGGTTGTTCAGTTTCCATGTAGTTGTGTGGTTTTGAGTGAGTTTCTTAATCCTGAGTTCTAATTTGATTGCACTGTGGTCTGAGAGCCTGTTTGTTATGATATTCATTATTTTGCATTTGCTGAGGAGTGTTTTTCTTCCAGTTATGTGATCAATTTTAGTGTAAGTATGATGTCATTCTGAGGAAAATGTATATTTTGTTGATTTGGGGTGGAGAGTTCTGTAGATGTATATTATGTCTGCCTGTTTCAGAGTTGAGTACAAGTTCTGAATATCCTTGTTAATTTTCTGTCTCGTTGATCTTTCTAATATTAAGAGTGGAGTGTTAAAGTCTCCCAATATTATTGTGTGAGTGTCTAAGTCTTTTTGTGGGTCTCTAAGAACTTGCTTTATGAATCTGGGCGCTCCTGTATTGGGTGCAAATATATTTATGATAGTTAGCTCTTCTTGTTGCATTCTTCGCTTTACCATTATGTAATGCCCTTCTTTGCCTTTTTTGACCTCTGTTGGTTTAAAGTCTGTTTTATCAGAGAATGCGATTGCAGCTCCTGCTTTGTTTTGCTTTCCATTTGCTTGGTAAATATTTCTCTATCCCTTTGTTTTGAGCCTGTGTGTGTCTTCACATGTAAGATGGGTCTCCTGAATACATCACACAGGTGGGTCTTGACTCTTTAACCAATTTGCCAGTCTGTGTCTTTTAATTGGGAAATTCAGCCCATTTACATTTAAGGTTAACATTGTTATGTGTAAATTGGATCCTGTCATTATGATGCTAGCTGATTATTTTCCCCTTTAGTTGATGCAGTTTCTCATAGTGTCAATGATCTTTACAATTTGCTATGTTTTTGCAGTGGCTGGTACCAGTTTTTGCTTTCCATGTTTAGTCCTTCCTTCTGAATGAATAAATTAAAAATTTAAAAGTAAGAATAATTTCTTACATTTTAAAGAGTTTTTATTTGTAAAATACTTTCCTGTTTGTATGTTGCTTTCTCTAAAACATCATGATTTTCACTTTATACCTGGGAAAACTTAAAGGTGTATGGCTTGCCTAAGGCTGTCAGGTGAGGTGAAAACTGATGTACCCTCTCCTGCTTCTCTTGTTACTCGTTTTCATTGCCTGAGAGTTCCCCTGAGAAATTTCTATTGAGGCAGATTTCTCAACATTCCTCACTCTGTATTTTGGCACTACTCCAGACATATTTGGAAATAGCCTTGGCCAGTTTCCTGAGCAGCAACAGAGGCATTGCCTGAATCTGGACTTTAATTACTTTCTGATTAGTCCATGTGTGGAAGTTAATCCAGCAACCTGAAAACAAGTGTTAGAACTTCGACTTCTTGGAATTCTCATGCAGAAAGGGGCTACAGAATTCTTTTGAACTGAGAGAAAATGTCCCTATCATCGATGTCCTTCTTTTTTCTCTCTTTTCCTTATCTTCTTCCTTATTTCTCTGTCTTGACTCCTCTGCTTGGTTCCGCATTTTTGATCTCCTCTCCTTCTCTCTGTCTCATCTTCCTCTCAATCACTTGGGATTTCTACTTCTTCAGGACTCGTACTTTCTCTCTCTGCTCTTTAAAATATTGAGTGAAACAAAGTCTTCTTTACTCCCTGAATGTTGTCATTTGTGAATTTTCTCAGGTAAAAGCATGGATTAAACCTGTGAACTCAAAGTTTATTTGAAAATGTACCTCTGTCAAGGGCACATCTCTCTGCCACTCTTTCTTAGTCTCTCTTTTATCTGTCTTTCCTCTCCACCACCTTGTTCTTTTGTGGTGTCTTTCTGACATTCTCTCCCCCTATATTTTAATCTATCTTTCATAGGATAAAACATTGAGACTCTGGATAAGCAATTTCATTTCTCTCAGGCTTAATTTTCTCATCTAT
The DNA here is from genome assembly GCF_002776525.5 of Piliocolobus tephrosceles. NCBI lineage: Eukaryota > Metazoa > Chordata > Mammalia > Primates > Cercopithecidae > Piliocolobus > Piliocolobus tephrosceles. The sequence continues at coordinate 86,496,611 of NC_045445.1, forward strand.
ATAAACGGCAGCTATTTATATTCGCTTTTAAGCTTAATAATGAGATAGAAACTGCCCCAGAAGAAAAACGTCAGACCTTAATGATAGAAGTTTGATAAAGCACATGTAAAGTGCCTAGAAGTTGCTAGATGCTCAGTGATTTTAGAGGTCAGCAAGAATTTGTTTTGGGTACTGTACGTGTTCTGTATCTTTATCTATGTGCTAGTTACATGGGTTTATAGAAGTGTAAAAATGTACTGAGCTGCAGACTTAAAAACTGTATAGTTTACTGTATTAAGTAACTCCTCAGTTTAAACATATTAACCCACAAAGTTTCAATTTATATTTTACAAGAATAAACACAAGGAAGAGGTACACATTAAATATCTTCTAAAAGTTGCTTGGAGTTAGGTGGGCAATGGAGGCAGAAAAACTGGAGAGAAGTAAACAAAATATATACTAACACTAGAGCTAATTATGATAATGTACCTGGAATACTGAAAAGTACTGAGTAACTCACTTCTGCGTCTGAAATTAAAAATCACAAGAAAGAAAAAAAACAGTTTTAATATTAATTAAACACTCATCTTAGGATTGTGTTTTCTATTTGTGTGGAAAAATGTCATTGGAATTTTGAGAGCAATTGCATTAAATCTCTATGTCACATTGAATAATATAAGCTTTTTAACAATATTAATTCATTCTATGAATGCAGATTTTCTTAAATTTGTGTGTGTCTTCCTAGTTTATTTTATGAATGTTTTATAGTTTTCAAGTATAGATCATTTACTTTCTTGGTTAAATTTGTTTCTAAGTTTTTTTTTTTTTTTTTTTTTTTTTTTTTTTTTTTTTTTTTTTTTTTTATAAACGGGTTTGTTTTCTTGATCCCCTTTTCAAATATATTATTTCTGTATTAAATAAAACTGATTTTTGTTTGTAAATATTGTATCTTGTTATGTTACTAAATTCACTTATTCATTCTAACAGTTTTTTTGTAGAGCATATCGGGTTATCTACATATATCATCATGTCATCTGCAAATAACAATAATGTTACTTCTTTCTTTCAGATTTAAATGTCATTTATTTATTTATTTATGTTTTTTGATGTCTCCTGTTATTAATTTAAATACTATGTTGGTTAGAAGTAGCAAGAGTGGGCACCCTTATCTTGTTTCTGATCTTAGAGGAAAAGCTTTCCAACCATTCACTATTGAGTAAAATGTAAATTGTGTGCTTGTCATATGTGGTCATTATTGTGTTGAGGTACATTTCTTGTACACTCAAGTTTGAGGGTTTTCATTAGGAAAGATGCTAAACTTTGTCAAATGCATTTTTCTGAAGTTTTAAAAAGAGGATTTATTATATGGATACTAGGAAATCCATGACACCCTAAGGGGTCTGAGGGAATTAGACAAACACATAGGAGCATCAGTCTAACAGAGTAGTCATTCACCAGAAACAGGCATCATGGGAAACCTCCTCCAAGCCCCCTACTTTCTACCATTCCACTGCCAATCCTCTGCTTCTCCTTTTCCATGTATTTCCCTTTCTTTCTCCTCTCCATCTTTCCAGGCTATTTCCTCAGCCCCTTGATCTATGTGGCAGAAAATATGGCCTCAGTGTTTATATTTTCCTTCACCAGCACAGACTGAAGTTGAAATTTCTTCGGTCACCCTCAAAATTGCCAAGAAAGGGATGTTGCTTGGCTTAGCTGATTAACCCTGGATTGATAAGACTGGAGCCTATTGGGCCTTGTCACAATGTCTAAAGATGACTGTTAGGAACCTGCCCCTGTGACTACCAGTGGGGATAAGGGAATTCCAGAGAAGGACACCTCAGATAACCCAATGTGTCTACTATACTTATATATCTAAATTCTCATTTTAATTCCACTGGATTCACACTTATCACAGCTATGGAATATTTGATGAATTAGATTGCTCTAGTGAGTTCTTCAGAAGCCTGGAAATGTAGTCCCCAGTTTGAGGATGCCATGTCTTGTGGCCTCAGTCATGGCAGTAAGGCACAGTTGAGGTAGCTTGGGCTCTGGAATTGGAAAATAAGGGGTTGAAAGTTCTGGTAACTTTTTATAGCGAGGGCTCTTCAGTCATCTTCTACTGTCTTTTCTGAATAATACATTTACCACTTCACCATCTGGACTTAAATCAACCAGCCTGGGTGTATTTGTCTGTTCTCACACTGCCATGAAGAAACACCTGCGACTGTGTAATTTATAAAGAAAAGAGGTTTAATTGAGTCACAGTTCCACATGGCTGGCGAGCACTCAGGAAACTTACAATCACTGTGAAGGCACCTCTTTACAGGGCTGCAGGAGAGAGAATGGGTGCCAAGCGAAGGGGGAACCCCTTATCAAACTATCAGATCTCATGAGAACTCACTCACTATCACAAGAACAGCATGGAGGAAACCGCCTCCATGATTCAGTTATCTCCACCTGGTCCTGACCTTGAAACGTGGAGATTATTACAATTCAAGGAGAGATTTGGGTGGGAACACAGCCAAACTATATCACTGGGCAACATGGCAAAACCCCATCTCTAAAAAAAAATACAAAAATTAGCCTGGTATGGTGTATATGCCTGTAGTCCCAACTCCTTGGAGGCTGAGGTGGGAAGGATCACTTGAGCCTGGGAGGGCTTCTACTATAAATCAAGAACAAATTCCAGGATAAAATGTCTATGAGTGGAACAATTAACACAATGGTTCTGTAATTTCTTTATGCTTTTTTTTTTTTTCTTGAGACAGGGTCTTGCTCTTTCACCCAGGCTGGAGTGCAGTGGCACGATCTTGGCTCACTGCAATGTCAAATGCTTTTTCTGCATCTATTGAGATAATTGTACGGTTTTAATCTTTTATTTGGCTATTGTGATCTATTGATTGATTTGCTTATTTTAATCCAACTTTGTATCCCAGAGATAAATCCCACTTGGTCATAGTGTATAATCTTTTTGATGTGCTCGAGTTTGGTTTGCTAAAATTTTATTGAGAATTTTTACACCGATGTTCATCAGATATTTGGCCTGTAGTTTTCTTCTTTTGTAATATCATTCTCTCACTTTGGTATAAGGGTAATGCTGCTCTCATAGACAGAAGTTAGAAGTATTAGCTTCACTGCTATGTTTTTGAAAGAATTTAAGAAAGATTAATGCTTCATTTAAAGTTTGACTTTTATTTTAGATACAGAGAGTATATGTGCAGGTTTATTATATGAGTATATTGTGTGATGCTGAAGGTTAGGATATGAATCTCATCACCTAAGTAGTGAGAATAGGTAGTTTTTTTACCCATGATTCCTCCATATCTCCTTCCTTAGCAGTCTGCTATGGCTATTATTCCCATGTGTATGTCCACATGTGCTCAATGATTAGCTTCCATTTGTAAGTGAGAACATGTGATATTTGGTTTTCTGTTATTGCATTAATTTACTTAGGATTGTGGCCTTCAGCTGCACCCATGTAGCTTCAAAAGACACTATTTCATTCTAATCTATGACTGTGAAGTATCCCATGGTGTATGTGTACCACATTTTTCTTGGTCCAATCCACCATTGATGAGCACCTAGGTTGATTCCATGTCTTTGCTAATGTGAACAGTAAATGGATGAACATACATGCGCATGTGTCAGCTTGGTAGGATGGTTTATTTTCCTTTGGATATATAGCCAGTAAAGGAATTGTTAGGAAAAATGCTAGTTCTAACTTCTTTGAGATATCTGTAAACTGCTTTCCACAGTGACTGAACTAATTTACATTTCAACCAACAGTGTATAAATGTTCTCTTTTCTCCAAAGCCTCACTAGCATCTGCTTTTTCTGACTTTTTAATAATAATCATTCTTACTAGTGTGAGATGTTATCTCATTGTGATTTTGATTTGCATTTCTCAAATGATTAGCAATGTGAACCATTTTTAAAATATGATTGCTGGACACTTGTATGTCTTCTTTTGAGAAGTGTTTGTTCATGTCTTTTGCTCACTTTTTAATGGTATTATGTATTTTTTGCTTGTTAATGTGCTTAAGTTTCTTATAGATTCTGAATATTAGACCTTTGTCAGATGTATACCTTGTAAATATTTTCTCCCATTCTGTAGGCTATCTGTTTACTCTGTTGATAATTTATTTTGTTGTGTGAAAGCTCTTTAATTATGTCCCACTTGTCAACTTTTTTTTGGTTTCAGTTGCTTTTGTGGACTTAGCCAAAAATTCTTTGCCAAAGCCAATGTTAAGAAGGGTATTTCTGAGGTCCATTCCAAGATGGCCGAATAGGAACAGCTTCGGTCTGCAGCTCCCAGTGTGATTGACACAGAAGACAAGTGTTCTGCATTTCCAACTGAGGTACCTCGTTCATCTCACTGGGACTTGTCGGACAGTGGGTGCAGCCCACAGAGGGCGAGCCAAAGCAGGGTGGGGCATCGCCTTACCTGGGAAGTGCAAGGGGTTGGGGGATTTCCCTTTCCTAGCCAAGGGAATTCTTGTCGGACTGTACCGGGAAAATCAGGACACTGCCACCTAAATACTGTGCTTTTCTAATGGTCTTAGAAAACGGCACACTAGGAGATTATATCTTGTGCCTGGATTAGTGGGTCCCATTCCCATGGAGCCTTGCTCAGTGCTAGCGTAGAAGCCCGAGATTGAACTGCAAGTTAGTAAGCATGGCCGGGGAAGGGGCGTCTGCCATTCCTGAGGCTTGAGTAGGTAAACAAAGTGGCCTGTAAGCTCGAACTGGGTGAAACCCACCTCAGCTCAGTGAGGCCAGCCTGCCTCTGTAGACTCCACTTCTGGGGGCAGGGCATAGCTGAACAAAAGGCAGTAGAAACTTCTACAGACTTAAATGTCCCCATCTGACAGCTCTGAAGAGAGCAGTCCTTCTCGCAGCATGGTGTTTGAGCTCAGAGAATGGGCAGACTGCCTCCTCACGACGGTCTCTGATCTCTGTGCAGCCTTACTTGGAGACAGCTCCTAGTAGGGGCTGACTGACACCTCGTACAGCCAGGTGCCCTTCTGAGGTGAAGCTTTCAAAGGAAGTATCAGGCAGAAATATTTGCTGTTCTGCAATATTTGCTGTTCTGCAGCCTCTGCTGTAGATAACCAGGCAAACAGGGTCTGCAGAGGACTTCCAGCAAATGCCAACAGACCTGCAGCTGAGGGACCTGACTGTTAGAAGGAAAACTAACAAATAGAAAGGAATAGCATCAATATCAACAAAAAGGACATCCACGCCAAAACCCCATCTGTAGTGACGATCATCAAAGATTAAAGATAGATAAAACCACAAAGATGGGGAGAAACCAGAGCAGAAAAGCTGAAAATTCTAAAAAACCAGAGTGCCCCTTCTCCTCCAAAGGATCACAGCTCCTTGACAGCAATAGAAAAAAGCTGGATGGAGAATGAATTTGGTGAGTTGACAGAAGTAGGCCTTAGGAGGTCGGTAATAACAAACTTCTCCGAGCTAAAGGAGGATGTTTGAACCCATCACAAGGAAGCTAAAAACCTTGAAAAAAGATTAGGTGAATGCCTAACTAGAATAAACAGTGTAGAGAAGAGATTAAATGACCCGATGGAGCTGAAAACCATGGCACAAGAACTATGCAATGCATGCGCAAGCTTCAGTAGCCGATTTGATCAACTGGAAGAAAAGGTATCAGTGATTGAAGATCAAATTAATGAAATGAAGGGAAAAGAGAAATTTAGAGGAAAAAAAAGAGTAAATAGAAATGAACAAAGCCTCCAAGAAATATGGGACTATCTAAAAAGACCAAATCTACATTTAATTGGTGTACTTGAAAGTGATGGGGAGAATGGAACCAAGCTGGAAAACATTCTTCAGGATATTATCCAGGAGAACTTCCCCAACCTAGCAAGGCAGGCCAACATTCAAATTCAGGTAATACAGAGAACACCACAAAAGTACACCTCAAGTAAAGCAATACCAAGACACATAATTGTCAGATTCACCAAGGTTGAAATGAAGGAAAACTTGTTAAAGGTAGCCAGACAGAAAGGTTGGGTCACCCACAAAGGGAAGCCCATCAGACTAACAGTGGCAGGAACTCCACAAGTCACAAGAGAGTGGGGGCCAATATTCAACATTCTTAAACAAGAGAATTTTCAAGCCAGAATTTCATATCCAGACAAACTAAGCTTCATAAGTGAAGGAGAAATCTTTTACAGGCAAGCAAACATTGAGAGATTTTGTCACCATCAGGCCTGCCTTACAAGAACTCCTGAAGGAAGCACTAAACATGGAAACGAACAACCAGTACCAGCCACTGCAACAAAATGCCAAATTGTAAAGACAATCAATACTATGAAGAAATTCCATCAATTAACTGGCAGAATAACAAGCTAACATCATAATGGCAGGATCAAATTCACACATAACAATATTAAACTTAAATGTAAATGATCTAAATGCCCCAATTAAAAGACAGACTGGCAAAGTGGATAAAGAGTCAACACCAGCAGTGTGCTGTATTCAGGAGATCCATCTTACATGCAGAGATGGACATAGACTCAAAATAAAGGGGTGGAGGGAGATCTACCAAGCAAATGGAGAGCAAAAGAAAGCAGGGGTTGCAATCCTAGTCTCTTATAAAGCAGAATTTAAACCAACAAAGAACAAAGGGGACAAAGAAGGCCATTACATAATGGTAAAGGGAACAATTCAACAAGAAGAGCTAACTGTCCTAAATATATCTTTTTTTTATTATTATTATACTTTAAGTTCTAGGGTACATGTGCATAACGTGCAGGTTTGTTACATATGTATATATGTGCCATGTTGATCTTTACTCAATGCCGGAGTACCCAAATTCATAAAGCAAGTCCTTAGAGACCTACAAAGAGACTTAGACTCCCACACAATAATAATGGGAGACTTTAACACCCCACTGTCAATATTAGACAGGTCAATGAAACAGAAGGTTAACAAGCATATCGAGGACTTGAATCCAACTCTGCACCAAGCTGACCTAATAGACATCTACAGAACTCTCCACCCAAAACCAGCACAATATATATTCTTCTCAGCACCACATCACACTTATTCCAAAATTGACAACATAGTTGGAAGTAAAGCACTCCCCAGCAAATGTAAAAGAACAGAAATTACAACAAACTTTATCTCAGACCACAGTGCAATCAAATTAGAACTCAAAGTTAAGAAACACACTCAAAACCGCACAACTACACGGAAACTGAACTACCTACTCCAGAATGACTACTGGGTAAATAATGAAATGAAGGCAGAAATAAAGATGTTCTTTGAAACCAATGAGAACAAAGACATAACATACCAGAATCTCTGGGATACATTTAAAGCAGTGTGTAGACGGATTTTTATAGCACTAAATGCCCACAAGAGAAAGCAGGAAAGATCTAAAATTGACACTCTAATATCACAATTAAAAGCATTAGAGAAGCAAGAGCAAACACATTCAAAAGGTAGCAGAAGGCAAGAAATAACTAAGATCAGAGCGCAACTGAAGGAGATAGAGACAGAAAAAAACCCTTCAAAAAATTCAATGATTCCAGGAGCTGTTTTTTTTTTAAAGATCAACAAAATTGATAGACCACTAGCAAGAATAAGAAAGAAGAAAAGAAAGAACAATCAAATAGACACAATAAAAAATGATAAAGGGGATATCACCACCGACCCCACAGAAATGCAAACTACCATCAGAAAATAATATAAACCCCTCTATGCAAATAAACCAGAAAATCTAGAAGAAATGGATAAATTCCTGCACACATACACACTTCGAAGACTAAAGCAGGAAGAAGTTGAATCACTGAATAGACCACTAACAGGGTCTGAAATTAAGGCAATAATTAATAGCCTGAAAACCAAAAAAGTCCAGGACCAGATTGATTCACAGCTGGATTCTACCAGAGGTACAAAGAGGAGCTGGTACCACTTCCTCTGAAACCCTATTCCAATCAATAGAAAAAGAGGGAATCCTCTCTTACTCATTTTATGAGACCAACATCATCCTGATACCAAACCTGGCAGAGACAAAAGAAAAGGGAATTTTAGACCAATATCCCTGATGAACATAGATGCAAAAATCCTCAGTAAAATACTGTCAAAGTGAATCCAGCAGCATATCAAAAATCTTATCATCACAATCAAGTTCTCTTCACTGCTGGGATGCAAGGCTGGTTCAACATACACAAATTGATAAATGCAATCCATCACATAAACAGAATCAAAGACAAAAACCACATGATTATCTCAATAGATACAGAAAAGGCCTTCGACAAAATTAAACAGCCCTTCATGCTAAAAACTCTCAATAAACTAGGTATTGATGAAATATATCTCAAAATAATAAGAGCTATTTATGACAAACCCACAGTTAGTATCATACTGAATGAGCAAAACCTGGACGCATTCCCTTTTGAAAACTGGCACAAGACAAGGATTCCACCTCTCACTACTCCTATTCAACATAGTGTTGGAAGTTCTGGCCAGGGCAATCAGGCAAGAGAAAGAAATAGAGTATTCAATTAGGAAATGGGGAAGTTCTATTGTCCCTGTTTGCGGATAACTTGATTATATATTTGGAATATTTCAACATCTCAGCCCAAAATCTCCTGAAGCTGATAAGCAACTTCAGCAATGTCTCATGATACAAAATCAATGTGCAAAAATCACAAGCATTCTTATACGCCAATAACAGACAAACAGAGAACCACATCATGAGTGAATTCCCATTCAAAATTGCTACAAAGAGAATAAAATACCTAGGAATCCAACTTACAAGGGATGTGAAGAACCTCTTCCAGGGGAACTACAAACCAGTGCTCAACCAAATAAAAAAGGACACAATCAAATGGAAGAACATTCCATGCTCATGGATAGGAAGAATCAATATAGTGAAAATGGCCATACTGCCCAAGGTAATTTATAGGTTCAGTGCCATGCCCATCAAGCTATCAATGGCTTTCTTCAAAGAATTGGAAAAAACAACCTTAACGTTCATGGGGAACCAAAAAAAAGAGCCTGCATTTTGAAGACAATCCTAAGGAAAAAGAACAAAGCTGGAGGCAACACACTACTTGACTTCAAACTATACTACAAGGCTACAATAACCAAAACAGCATGATGGTGGTACGAAAACAGATATATAAACCAATGGAGCAAAACAGAGGCCTCAGAAGTAACACCACACACCTACAACCATCTGATCTTTGATAAACCTGACAAAAACAAGAAATGGGTAAAGGATTTGCTATTTAATAAATGGTGCTGGGAAAACTGGCTAGCCTTCCTTCAGAAAAGCTGAAACTGGATGCCTTCCTTACACCTCATAAAAAATTAATTCAAGATGGATTAAAGACTTAAATGTTAGACCTAAAACCATACAAATCCTAGAAGTAAACCTAGGCAATACCATTCAGGACATAGGCATGGGTAAGGACTTCATGACTAAAACATCAAAAGCAATGGCAGCAAAAGCGAAAATAGACAAATGGATCTAATTAAACTAAAGAGCTTCTGCACAGCAAAAGAAACTACCATCAGAGTGAACAGGTAACCTACAGAATGGGAGAAAATTTTTGCAATGTACCCATCTGACAAAGGGCGAATATCCAGAATCCACAAAGAACTTAAACAACTTTACAAGGAAAACTCAAGCAACCCCATCAAAACGTGGGTAAAGGATATGGACACTTTTCAAAAGAAGACATTTATGCAGCCAACAGACACATGGAAAAATGCCCATCATCACTGGCCATCAGAGAAATGCAAATCAAAACCACAATGAGATACCATCTCACACCAGTTAGAATGGTGATCATTAAAAAGTCAGGAAACAGGTGCTGGAGAGGGTGTGGAGAAATAGGAACACTTTTACATTGTTGGTGGGAGTGTAAACTAGTTCAACCATTGTGGAAAATAGTGTGGATATTCTACAAGGATCTAGAACTAAAAATACCATTTGACCCAGCCATCCCATTACTGGGTATATACCCAAAGAATTATAAATCATGCTGCTATAAAGACACATGCACATGTATGTTTATTGCAGCACTATTCACAGTAGCAAAGACTTGGAACCAACCCAAATGTCCATCAATGATAGACTGGATTAAGAAAATGTGGCACATATACATTGTGGAATACTATGCTACCATAAAAAGGATGAGTCCAAGTTTTTTGTAGGGACATGGATTAAGCTGGAAACCATCATTCTGAGCAAACTATGGCAAGGACAGAAAACCAAACACCACATGTTCTCACTTATAGGTGGTAATTGAACAATGAGAACACTTGGACACAGGGTGGGGAACATCACACACTGGGGTCTGTTGTGGGATGGGAGGGTGGGAGAGGGATAGCATTAGGAGAAATTTCTAATGTAAATGACAAGTTAATGGGTGCAGCAAACCAACACAGAACATGTATACATTTGTAACAAACCTGCAAATTGTGCACATGTGCCCTAGAACTTAAAGTAAAATAAATAAATAAATAAATAAATAAATAAATAAATAAATAAATAAA
>NC_045445.1:86507132-86518403 GCF_002776525.5 Piliocolobus tephrosceles
AAATAAATAAATAAATAAATAAATAAATAAATAAATAAATAAATAAATAAAACAAATAAATAAGAAGGTTATTTCCTAGGTTTTCTTTCAGTTTGAGGATGTTTGTAGTTTGAGGATGTAAATGTAAATCATTTTGAGTTAATTTTTGTATATGGTGAATGGTAAGTATATAGTTTCATTCTTCAGTATTTGCTATCCAGTTATCCCAGAACTATTTATTGAATAGGAAGTCCTTCCCTATTGCTTGTTTTTGTTGTCCTCCTGGGTGTGCAGCTGTATTTCCGAGGTTTCTATTCTGCTCCATTTTTCTATGTGACTGTTTTCATACCAGAACCATGCTGTTTTGGCTATTGAATCCTTAGAGGATAATTTGAATTTTGGTAGTGCAATTATTCTAGCTTTCTTTTATTTGTTCTCTCTCTTTTCTTTTCTTTTCTCTTTCTTTCATTCATTCTTTCTTTCTTTCTTTCTCTCTCTCTCTCTCTCCTTCCTTCCTTCCTTCCTTCCTTCCTTCCTTCCTTCCTTCCTTCCTTCCTTCTCTCTCTCTTTTGTTCTTTTTCTTTTGCTTAGGATTACATTGTCTATTCAGGCTCTTTCTGTGGTCCATATAAATTTTAGAATATTTTTTCTAAGTCTGTGAAGGGTGACATTGGTAGTTTGATAGGAATAGTGTTCAATCTGTAAGTTGCTTTAGGGAGTAGAACCATTTTAATGATGCTGATTCTTCCAATACATGAGCACTGAATGTTTTCTCCATTTATTTGTGTCATTTCTCTTTTCTTTCAGCTGTGTTTTATAGTTCTCCTTGTAGAGATTTTGCATTTCCCTAGTTATCTGTATTTCTAGGTATTACAGACTATTTCTTTGTGGCTGTTGTAAATGGGATTGTTTTCTTGGTTTGTCTCTGAGCCTGGATGTTATTGGTGTATAAAAGTTCCACTGAGTTTTGTACAATTGATCTTGTAGTCTGAAAACTTAATGAAATTTTTTATTAGTTCTAGGAGCTTTTTGACAGTCTTTAGGGTTTTCTAGGTAGGGAAAAATATCATCAGAGAAGACATAGTTTGACTTATTTTCCTATTCGAATGCCTTTCTCTCTCTCTCTCTCTCTCTCTCTCTCTCTCTCTCTCTCTCTCCTTCTTGATCGATCTGGTTAAGGCTTCCAGTATCATGTTAAATAGAAGTGGTGAGTGACCTTCTTTGTCTCGTTTTAATTCTCCAGGGGCATGGTTTCAGCTTTTGCCTATTCATTATGATGTTGACTGTGAATTTGTTATGGATGGCTTTATGTTTAAGTATACTGAATTTTAAGTCTGGGGTTTCTTTGTTCACTCAATGTCTAGTCTGTTTATGACCAAGCATGTGGTTGATCTAAGAATATGTTCTGCATGCAGATAAGAAAGATGTATATTTTGTGGTTGTTGTGTTCTGTGTTCTCTAGATATCTGGGCCCAACTGGTGAAGTGCTGAGTTAAAATCCAGTGTTTCTTTGTTGTTTTCCTGCTTTGAGGATCTAATACTGTCAGTGGCGTGTTGAAATCTCCCACTAGTATTGGGTAGTTGTCTAAGTCTTTTTCTAGGACAAGAAGAATTTGTTTTATGAATCTGAGTGCTCCAGTGTTCGTGGCATATACTTGTATAATAGTTAAGTCTTCTTGTTGGATTTTACCCTTTATTATTATGTAATGTCCTTCTTCATCCTTCTTTTTTTGTTAGGTTAAAGTCTGTTTTATCTGATATAAGAATAGCAACTCCTTCTCTTTTTGGTTTTCTGTTTGTTTGGTAGATCTTTCCCCCAACCATTTCTTTGAGCCTGTGTGTGTCATTATATGTGAGTTAGATCTCTCAAAGACAGCAGATGGTTGGATCTTGTCTTTTTATTCACCTTGCAGCTATGTCTTTTAAGTGGAGTGTTTAGCCCATTTACATTCAGGGTTAGTATTAATATGTGAGATTATAATCCTGTCATTGTGTTATTACCTGGCTGTTATGTAGACTTGATTGTGCAGTCACTTTATAGGGCGTGTGGGTTATGTGCTTAAAAGTATTTTTGTGATAACAGATGTTATTTTGATTCTACGTTTAGCACTCCCTAAGGGACCTTGTAAGGTTTCTGCTGAAAAGTCTGCTGCTAGCCTGTTGGAGTTCCCTCTTTACATGACTTGACCCTTTTCTCCAGCTGTCTTTAAGATTTATTCTTTTGTATTGACTTTGGTCAATCTGATGACTATGTGCCTTGGGAATGGTTGTATTTTATAGTATGCCCCTGAGGTCCTCTCTATCTCTTGAATTTGCATGCCAATCTCTCTATTGACATAAAGGAAATTTTCATGGACTATATCCTCAAATATATTTTGCAAGTTGCTTATTCTCTTTCATTCTCTTTCAGCAATGTCAATGGGTTGTAGATTTGTTCTTTTTATGTAATGTTATATTTTTGGAGGTTTTCTTCATTTTAAAAATTATTTCTTCTTGATTTTTCTTTGACTGAGTTGATTTTAAGGACAAGTCTTTGAGCTCTGATATTCTTTCCTCAGGTTGGTCTATTCTGCTGTTAATACTTCTAATTGTATTATAAAATTCTTGTAGTAAGTTTTTCAGCTCTAGAAATTCAGACTTGTTCTTTCTTAAAATGCCTATTTCATGTAAGAAAGAGTAATATTATTTGTTCTTTAAATGTTTGGTAGAATTTAGCCATAAATCTATTTCTGGGCTTTTTCTTGTTGAAAACTTGTTTATTATTGCTCTCTTTCAGCTTTCTGTATCTTTCTGGATTAAATATTTGCAGGGTTTATATTTCTAAAAATTAATCTATTTCCTTTAAGTTATCTAGTTTGTTGACATAAAATTGTTCATAATATTCCCATATGACCTTTTATTTCTGAGGCATTTGTTTTAATGTATTTTTTCCAATTATATGAATTCTCTCTCTCTCTGTTACTCTCTCCTTCTCTTTAGTCTACCTAAAGTTATTTTAATTTTTGTCAAGTAACCAAATCATTGATCTGTTGATTTTTCTATAGTTTTTTTCATTCCCTATTTTATTTACTTATGCTCTAAGTTTTAGTATGTCTTTTATTTTGTTAACTATAGGTTTGTTTTTTTCTTTTTTAGTTCTTTGAGATATAATGCTATGCTTTCTATTCCTTTTTTTCTTTTATATTGTAGACATTTATTGCTATCAGCTTCCATCTCAGTGCTGTTTTTATTGCATCTCAAAAATTTTGTTAAGTTGTGGTTTCATTCTTGTTCATCATAGGATACTTTTAAAATTCCCTGTTTTCTGGCCCAGTGTTTTAAGAGTCTGTTTTTTAATTTTCTTGTTATATGTAAATTTTTCAGTTCCTTTCTGTTATTGATACCTAAGTTCATTCCATTCTTGCCAGAAAAAAAGACTTGGTATAATTTTGATGTTCTTGTTTATTAAGACTTGTTTTGTGTTCTAAAATGTTACCTATTCTGGAAAATGCTTTATGTGCTCTTGAGAATTATGTGCAGTTTTCTGATGTTAGGTGAAAAATTCTGTACATTTCTGTAAGGTTCATTTGGTCTGTAAGTATTAAATTCTACTGTTTCCTTATTAATTTCCTGTCTGGACAATTTTACCATTGTTAAGAAAAAAGATATTGAGGTACTCTACTATTATTGTATTATTCTTTATTCCTTCAGATCAGTTAATATTTGCTTTAATATTTATGTGTTTTAATTTGGGGGTGTGTGTGTGTGTATACTTATACATGTGTGTGTGTGTGTGTGTATATATATATATATATATATATATATATATATATATATACAATTACACCTTTCCTGATGAATTGACACATTTGTTATTATATAATGACATTCTTTATCTCATGACAGTTTTTGACTTGAAGTCTACTTTGTCTGAGGTAAGTATAGCTGCTTCGGTTGTAGTCTGGTTACCATTGTTTTCAGCAGCATATATAGGGAGTCAGGTAATAAGTCAGTAGAAATGATAGCTTTGCAGCAGGCTAATCAGCCTGAAATCCCTGGGATTTACAAATGATTCATTGACCATCAAGGATTCTTAGAGAAAGGTTAAAAATGCTAGCGGTGAAACAGAGCAACGGCTGTTGTGGTGACTGCCTCTTAAATCAGAAAGGCCTTTATTACTGGGAATCAAGAAGAGTGACAAGTCTTACAAGGTTTCTAGAGGGAGAAGTTGGCTTGAAACCATCTCCCTATTCATTTAACACACTTGACCTCCTGCTGCCTCATTCCCAGCCTTTTATCCCCTGCTACTTCCCTTCTCATCAATTCTATCACAATTCCTGATTCAGCTTTCCTGACTTCGAGGCTTTCTAGAGTTTCACACCCTCACAACTGAATGGACTTTGCACTATTGTTGAAAATTAATTGGCCATAGGTGTATGCGTTTATTTCTGAACTCACAATTTTGTGTTTTTATTACTTATTATTTTTACTTTTTTCAGAGTTCACAAATAAACTTTTATTGAAACACAGCCATGTACATTCATTTACATATTACATACATGAGGTTAGTGACTTCATGTAAGGGAATGCAAAGAACTCCCTCACCCTATCTTCCGTGTTAGAACACAGTGAGAAGACAGCTGTTTATGAACCAGGAAGCAGACCCTTACTAGACATTATATATGCCAGCATGTTGACATTGGACTTCCCAGCCTCCAGAACTGTGAGAAATATATTTCTGTTGTAATAAGTTACCCAGTTTTTGGTCTTCTGCTATTGCAGCCTGAATAGACTAAGACATTGTTACAGTGATCATTTGACCTAAAAAGCCAAATAGTTTAGTATTGACCTATTTTCAGAAAAACTTTGCTAACTCTAGCTATAGAACATTTAGCATTTTTATTATTTTATTTTTTATGCCAACTTTTATTTTTCATTCAGGAGGGTACATGCGCAGGTTTTTTACATGGGCAAATTGTGTGTTGCAGGAGGGTGGTGTACAGATTGTTTTGTCACCCAGGTAATGAGCATAGTACTTTTATCCTTTCCCTCCCATCATACTCTACCCTCAAGTAGTCTCTGCTGCTGATTTTTCCCTTATCTGTGTCCATGTGTACTCAAAGTTTACCTTAAACTTATGAGTAAGAATATGTGATATATAGTTTTCTCTTCCTTTGTTAATTTGCTTAGGATAATGGCCTCCAATTCCATGCATGTTGCTGCAAAAGACAAGATGTCTTTTTTAATGGCTAGGTAGTATGCCGTGGTATATATACACCACATTTTCTTTTTTTGGTATACAGATGATGCAAATCTAGGTTGATCCCATGTATTTGCCATTGTGAATAGTGTAGCAATGATCATGCATGTTCATGTGTCTTTCTGGTAGAATAATTTACATTCTTTTGGTGTATATTTAGTAATGGGATTACTGGTTTGAATGACAGTTTTGTTTTAACTTATTTGAGAAATCTCCAAACTGCTTTCCACAGATGGTGAACTAATTTATATCCTCACCAGCGGTATATAAACATTCACTTTCTGCAACCTTGCTGGTATCTGTTATCTTTTGACATTTTAATAACAGCCATTCTGACTGGCGTGGGATGGTATCTAATTGTGGTTTTGATTTGCATTTCTCTAATAAATTGTGAGGATAAGCATTTTTTTATACACTTGTTGGCCACGTGTATGTCTTTTTTGAGAAGTATCTTTTCACATCCTTTGACCATTTTAATGGGTTTATTCAATTTTCTTGTTCAATTGTCTAAGTTTCTTATAGATTCTGGATACTAAACCTTTGTTAGACGCATAGATTGAAAATATTTTCTTTCATGCTGTAGGTTATCTATTTATTCTGTTGACAGTTTCTTTTGCTGTGCAGAATCTCTTTAGTATATTTACTCCCATTGTCAATTTTTTATTTTATTGTGATTAGTTTTAGAGTCTTCATTATTAAATATTTTCCACGGCCACTGTCTACAAAGGTATTTCCTGAGTTGAGGTTTCTTATAATTTTAGATTTTATATTTAAGTATTTAATCCATCTTGAGTTAATTTTTGTATATTGTGAAAGGATGGGGTCCAGTTTAAATCTCTTGCATATGGTTAGCCGGTTATCCCAACACCATTTATTGGATAAGGAGTCCGTACCCCATTCCTTCTACAGTTGACTTAACTGAAGACCAGATAGTTGCAGGTGTCTGACTTTATTTCTGGGTTATCTAATCTATTCCATTGGTCTATGTGTCTGCTTTTGTACCAGTACCATGTTGTTTTGGCTATTGTAGATTTACAGTATAGTTTGAAGTTGGGTAGTTTGATGTATCCAGCTTTGTTTTTTCCCTTTTTGATTGATTTGGATATTCAAGCTTTTTGGTTTTTGTATAACATTTAGAATATATTTTTTTATTCTGTGAAATATAACATTGGTAGTTTTATAGACATAGCATTAGATCAGTAAATTGCTTTAGGTTATATGGCCATTTTAACAACATTGCTTTTTTCTTTAAATCCATGAGCATGAAATATTTTTCCATTAATTTAAGTTGTCTCTGATTGTATTCATCAGTGTTTTGTAATTCTCACTTAAAAATTTTTCATCTGCATCATCAGCTGAGTTACTAGGTATTTTATTCTTTTTATGGCTATTGTTAATGGGATTGTGTTTTTGATTTGTCTCTCAGCCTGAATGTTATTGGTGTATAGAAATGGTACTGATTTTCATACACTGATTCTATATCCTGAAACATTGTTGTACATTGTTGTACTCTAGAAGTCTCTGGGCAACAAATATTGCGTTTTCTTGGTGTAGAGTTATATAATCTGCAAAGAGAGAGAATTTGAATTCTGTTTCAAGATGGTGTCAGAAGAATGAGCCGAGCACTCAACTGAGAGGGAAGGGGAAATCTAAAACTTCGGTACCACAAGCAAATATCACAACAAAAACAGCCTTATAACAAGAGAAGACGAAATGTAACTGTCAACAAAATGTAACTAGAAGCTCATCAGACTCAGGAAGAGTCATCACTAGAGTTGAAAAGCAGACACCCGGGATCCTGCAGTCGGAGTTGTAAGCAAATATCCCAGCAAAAGCGGCCTTAAATAGGTATAAAATAACTAATGAAAGAAGACAAAATGCAACCCAAGCTCACCTGAGCACAGGAAGAATCATCACCGGAGTCGGAAGGCCAGATGCCCGGGATCCTGCAGTCGGAGATGGGGAGTCCCCCAGAACACTACAACAGCAGCCTTCAATCCTTCGCATAAGTTCCTCTTTATTAAATCCAGTTGTTACTTTGGGCACTCTCTGTTGTTTGCTCAGGACGGCCGTTCCCAAGCAAGCAACATTTAAACAGTCGTTCTGGGAGCAGTGTTCCCGGAGCAGTGTTCCAGGACGTGCTCTGGGACTTGAACAATCATTCTAGGAGTAGTGTTATGGGACGTGTTCCAGGACTTGAGTTAATTTCTCGGCTTTTAGCCAAATTTTACACAAGGTGTTTACCTTTACACCTTAGGTGCCCCTGCCTTTTATAAATGGAGGCATATTTTAAAATGGCATTAGTGTGACCAATTTTTCTCTTCCTACAACTTTCTCATTTCCTATTTTGATGCCTTTTATTTCTTCCTCCTCCCTGATTGCTCAGGCTACAACTTTCAGTATAATATAGAATAAGATTGTTAACAATGGGCATCATTGTCTTGTTCACATTCTCAAAAGAAATGCTTTTAGCTTTTGCTCCTTCAGTATGATGTTCACTCTATGTTTGTCATAGATAGCTTTTACTATTGTGAGGTATGTTCTGTCAATGCCTAGTTTGTTGAGAATTTTTAACATGATGGGATGTTGAATTTTATCAAAAGTCTTTTCTGTGTCTATTGTGATGATCAAGCAGTTTCTGGTTTTAGTTCTGTCTATGTGATTATGTTGATTATGTTCTGTTTATTGATTATGTTGAAACAATCTTGCATCCCCAGAATAAAGGCTACTTAATCACAGTCTTCTTATCTTTTTGATGTGCTGATGGATTTGGTTTGCTAATATTGTGTTGTGGATTTTTGCATCTAGGTTCATAAGGGATATTGGCCTAAATTTGTTGTTGCTGTTGTTGTGTCTCTTCCAGGTTTTTTATATCAGAATCATTCTGGCCTCATAAAATGAGTTAGGGGGAAGTTCCTACTCCTCAATTTTTTGGAATTGTTCTAGTAGAATTGTTGCCAGCTCTTTTATTAGCTGTGGTAAAATTCAGCTGTGAATCAATCTGGTCCAGGTTTTTTTTTTTTTTTTTTTTTTTCCCCGGTTGATATTTTTTATTTTTTTTTTTTTTATTATTTTTATTTTTTTTATTATTACTGATTCAATTTTAGAATGCTTTATTGGTCTGTTCAGGTTTTCAATTTCTTCCTGATTCAGACTTGGGTGGTTATATATTGTAAGGAATTCATCTATTTCTCCTGAATTTTCTGATTTGTGTCCATAGAGGTGTTTGTAGTAGTCTCTGAGGGTTTTTTGTTTTTCTGTAGGGTAGGTGATAATGTTCCCTTTATCGTTCCCTTTATCATTCCCTTTATCGTTCCCTTCATCGTTTCTGATTGTGTTTATTTGGATCTTCTCTCTTTTTTTTGTTGTTAGTCTTAATATTGATCTATAAATCTTATTTACTTTTTCAAAGAACAAATTTTTTGTTTCATTGGTCTTTTGTGTGCTTTTACACATCTGAATTTTATTTAGTTTAGTTTTGATTACTGGCAACCACAAAAACCCACTTAAATACATAGATAATTGACACTATAAAGCAACTACACCATCAAGTCTACATAACAACCAGCTAGCAACACAATCACATGATCAAATCCACACATGTCAATATTATCTTGAACATAAATGGCATAAATGATTAAACACCCCACTTACAGACTGAGTGGCAAGCTGGATAGAAGCAAGGCCCAACTGCATGCTGTCTTCAAGAGATTCATCTTACATTCAAGGATACCCATAGGTTCTAAGTAAAGGGATGGAGAAAAATCTAGTAAGCAAATGGAAAAGAGCAGGAATTGCTATTTTTATTTCAAATGAAACAAACTTTTTTTCTTTTTTTTTTAATTTTAAGTTCCAGGGTACTAAGTAAAGGGATGGAGAAAAATCTAGTAAGCAAATGGAAAAGAGCAGGAATTGCTATTTTTATTTCAAATGAAACAAACTTTTTTTCTTTTTTTTTTTATTTTAAGTTCCAGGGTACATGTGCAAGACGTGCAGGTTTGTTACATAGGTAAACATGTGTCATGGTGGTTTGTTGCACCTATCAACTCATCACCCAGGTGTTAAGCCCATTATTCATTAGCTATTTTTACCAATGCTCTCCCCTTCACCACCCTTCCCCAACAGGACCCAGTGTATGTTGTTCCCCTCTTTGTGTCTATGTGTTCTCATTGTTCAGCTCCCATTCATATATGAGACAATGCAGTGTTTGGTTTTCTGTTTTTGCATTAGTTTGCTGAGGATAATGGCTTCCAGTTTCATCCATGTCCCTGCAAAGGACATAATCTCCTTTCTCAGAGAAAACACACTTTAAACCAATAATGGTCAAAAAGGAAAAATGAAGGAATCACATAATGATAAAGAGTTTAATACAACAGGAAGTCTTAATTATCCTAAGTGTATATCCAGCAAACACTGGAGAACACAGATTTATAAAAGGTTTTGGAGACCTATGAAGAGACTTAAATAACCTCACAATAATATTTGCAAACTTCAACACCCCACTAAGAGTATCAGACACATTATTGAAGCATAAAACTAACAAAGATACTTGAGAGTTCCACTTGACATTTGACCAAGGACCTAACAGACATCTACAGAACAGACAGCCCAATGACAACAATTATATTTTATTCATCTATAAGTATTTTTATGCCAGAATCACCCTGTTTTAATTACTGAAGCCTTGTGGTAAGTTATGAAAGTAGGAACATAAGTCATAAAACTTTGTTTTTCTACTACGACGTTGTTATCACTACTTGGGGTCTTTGGCAATTATGTATAAAATTGAGAACTGGATTTTACATCTTTTCAAACAAGACTGTTGGAATTTTAATAGGACTTGCATTAAATTTTAATAAAGATAGCTTAGGATAGTATTGAAATCTTAGTATTATTAAATCTTCTAGTTCATGAACATGGATTTTTTCCATTAATTTAGGTCTTTAATTTCTTGAAGCAAAATTTTGTAGTTTACAATGTTAAAAACTTTTACCTTTTTAGTTAAATTTTTCCTTGTGTCTTTTATTATTTTAGATGTTATTTTTAATCAAATTGCTTTTTTATTTACCCTGTGAATTGTTTATTGGGGGAATAAAGACACAACTTTTTGTTGTTGTTGTTAATCCTGTGTCCTGCAAATTTTCTGAATTTGTTTATCAGCTCTAGTAGCTTTCATATGAATTCTTTGGTGATTTCCACATATAGAATTATGTCATCTACTAACGGAAATAGTTTTACTTCTTTCAATATAGATACCTTTCCTTTCTTTTACTTGTCTAATTGCTTTGGTTCAAAGTTTCTGTACAATGTTGAATAGCAGTGGCAAAAGTGAGCACCCTTATCTCATTGTCTCATTTGTTTTCTAGTTGGAGTTTCCCTCTGTCTCCCAGGCTAGAGTGTAGGAGCATGATCTCAGATTGTTGCAACCTCCACCTCCTGGGTTCAGGCAGTTCCCCTGACTCAGCCTCCTGAGTAGCTGGGATTACAGGGACATGCCAGGACTCCTGGCTATTTTTTCGTAGTTTTAGTAGAGACAGAGTGTTCACCATGTTGTCAAGGCTGGTCTTGAACCCCTGACCTCAAGTGATCCACCTGCCTCTGCCTCCCAAAGCGCTGGGATTTCAGCTGTGAGCCACCACACCTGGCCTTTTGTTTCATTCTTGATGTTAGTGGGATAGCTTTTGGTCTCTCATTATTGAGTATAATGTTAACTGTGAGTTTTTCATAAATGCCCTTTATTATGGAGAGAAATGTGTCATCCATTTCTAGTTTTTGACTGTTTTTGTCATGAAATGAGGTTAGATTTTTTTCAGTCTTTTGGGGGATCAATTAAGATGGTACTGCTTGTTTTTTTATCTTTTCTTTTCTTTCTTTCTTTCTTTCTTTCTTTCTTTCTTTCTTTTTCTTTCTTTCTTTCTTTCTTCTTTTTCTTTTTTCCTCCCTCCCTTCCTTCCTCTTTCTTTCTTTCTTCTTTCTTTCTTTCTATCCTTCCTTCCTTCCTTCCTTCCTTCCTTCCTTCCTTCCTTCCTTCCTTCCTTCCTTCCTTCTTTCTT
>NC_045445.1:86518503-86565260 GCF_002776525.5 Piliocolobus tephrosceles
TCTTTCTTTCTTTCTTTCTTTCTTTCTTTCTTTCTTTCTTTCAGATGAGGTTTCCCTATGTGGTCTAGGCCGGGTCTCAAACTCCTATACTCAAGAGATCCTCCTGCTTTGGCACCCCAAAGTGCTAGAATTACAGCCATGAGCCACAATGCCTGGCCTATATATTTTCTTAATGTAGTGTGCTGCATTCAATGGTTTCTGTATGTAGAATCACTTTCCATTTCTGAGAAAGATCCCACTTGATCATGACACAACATTTCCAGTAAACATGAGCTGTTTTTGGAAGACAATCATGCTCAAAACTATATCAGCAATGCCATGAGGTGCTTCTTAAACATTTTGTTTTCCAAATAGACTATCTTCCCTGCTTTTTCTCTCAGGCTTTAAACAATTTATTGTATGTTGCTACTATAATCTGTTGTTCCAGAGGTCTTCAGGCTTTCCATCTACCTTATAATGTTTTGAGCAATATCTGTAATTTCTTTGGCCTGAGTGCCAAATTAAACAAAGCAGAACTTTAGATAGCCCACAAACTTATTATAACACAGTTTGATGGTTAATATTTAGCATCAACTTGATTGATTAAAATATGCAAAGTAATTTTCTTGTGTGTTTCTTGTGAGGGTGTCACC
This sequence comes from Piliocolobus tephrosceles, assembly GCF_002776525.5. NCBI lineage: Eukaryota > Metazoa > Chordata > Mammalia > Primates > Cercopithecidae > Piliocolobus > Piliocolobus tephrosceles. The sequence continues at coordinate 86,519,136 of NC_045445.1, forward strand.
AAAGGACATTAACACTTAAGTAAGTAAATGGGGAGACATAGATCCACCCTCAATCTGGATGGGAACCATCTAATCAGCTACCAGTTTGGTTAGAATAAAAGCAGGCAGAGGAAGGTGGAAAGACTAGACTGGCTTAGTCTTCTGGCCTACATCTTTCTCCCAGAGTGGATACTCCTGTCCTCAAACATCAGACTTCAAGTTCTTCAGCTTTTGGACTCTTGGACTTTTGACCACAGACTGAAGTCTGCACTGTCGGCTTCCCCATATTTGAATTTTTGAGACTCAAACTGGCTTCATTGTTCTTCAGCTTGCAGATTGCTTAATGTGGGACTTTACATTGTCATGATGTGAGTCAACACTCCTTAATAAACTACCTTTTATATATACATCTATTCTATTAGTTGTGTCCCTCTGGAGAACTATGACTAATACAAATTTTGGTACCAGGAGTGATTCTAGAGGAACAAAATACTAAGAAAGGAGTTAATTTATTGGTTTTTGGGATTTTCTGGAGTTGACTGCTTAAAAGATTAGTCCTAAAAATGCTAAGGACTCTACTTCTAATAGTATGAAGAACATCGACAGTCCTTGATGTGAACTGTTTATAGAGTTATGCAAAATAAATGCATTTGATACTCCGTATTCATTGCTCATGAGAGGTAAGAAGTTTAATTACTCTATACATAATACCTTTGACCACATGTGAAGAACCAAGAAATATAACGAAGTTGGTTGATTGCTCCTAAGTTCACTGGACAAAGTGATGAGAGAAAATGATTAACTCAGAGTTTCTGTCTCCCAGCTCCAGAAGCATATACTGAGCCTCAAATCTGCTAAGACTGTCCTGAATGAGAGTCTTATCTTCTGTAGACAAAGAGTTGAAATTGTGAAAAATCAGACACAAACTTTTATTATGAGGGTGGCTGACCTGCAAAAAAGGTGTATGCACAGCCTCACCAGGAGTCTACTGTTAAAGTGAGGGCATTTGTTGGAAAAGAATGGGACCCTGCAACTCACAATAGGGAAGTGTGGAAGGACCCTGATGAAGCTGGGGACATTGAGCTTGTAAACTCTGATGAACTTTATTTTGCCAGAGGAAACAGTTTCCTTATTTCCAGGGTTGGCAACATCCTTGTATTAGTTTGTTTTCACACTGTTGATAAAGACATACTTAAGACTGGCAATTTAAAAAAAAAAAAAAAAAGTGAAGTTTAATGGGTTTAATCCCACATGGCTAGGGAAGCCTCACAATCATAGTGGAAGGCAAGGAGGAGCAAACCACGTCTTGCATGAATGGCAGCAGGCAAAGAGAGAGCTTATGCGGGGAAACTCCACCTTATAAAGCCAAAGGCTTAAGGAAATTGGAATGTTAGTGTGGATCAGTCACTCTAGACCTACTCATCCCAGCTGGGAGGGTCCAAAAGATATACCCTTGACCAATGCTTTCCAAAATAGATTTGTGAACATAGCACCTGCATCCTTGAAGAGCTCTGTGATTGCTCTTCTCTGTATGCCAAATATTACCGTGGAAACAAGAGTTACTTAACTACAAAATTTAACTGCAATGGGAGTAATGGGATCCCAAGGCAGCAGAGGCCAAGTGGAAGCACTTGGCCATCAAAGGCAAGGTGGGAGTAGGTACCATAATAGACAACAGAGGCAAAGCAGCACTCAGTATGGTCTGACCCATGTACAGCTGTGGCACTGGCTAATTAATCATGGTGTTCCTAGAAGTGAAATTGATTCAAAGGCTATTGTACTCTTTCTTAATTTATATGAGCAGAAAGCTTCCATGTTGAATGGACCAAAGACTAATTTGGATTATAAAAACAGAGAAACATGGCCCCTCAATTAATTTCCAGACTTGAACCAGTTTGAAGATACAGAACCACTTGAATGAAAGGGAGGCCAGGTCCCCTTGAGGAAGGACCCCACTACACTTCCAATAATTTGTGGTGTTAATCTTTCTTTCATCCTTCCACAAGAAGACCTATAGCCTTTTACCAGAATGATTATGCACTGGGAAAAGGGAAATAATCAGATATTTCAGGGACTACTGAACACTTGTTCTGATGTAACGTTGATTCCAGGGGACCCCCAAAACGTTATTGTGGTCTTCCAGTTAAAGTAGGGGCTTATGGAGATCAGGTAATTAATGGAGTTTTAGCTCAGGTCTGACTTACAGTGGGTAGAGTGGGTCCCCAGATTCATCCTGTGGTTATTTCCTCAGAGCCAGCATGCATAATTGGCACAGACATACCTAACAGGTGACAGAACCCCCACATTGGCTCCCTGACTAGTAGAATGAGAGCTATTATGGTAGGAAAGGCCAGATGGGAGCCATTAGAGCTGCCACTACCTAGAAAAAAATAGTAATTCAAGACAATATTGCATCCCTGGAGGGACTGAGGAGGTTAGTGCCACCAACAAGAACTTGAAAGATGAGGAAGTCGTGATTCCCACTACATTCCCATTCAACTCTCCTATTTGGCCTGTGCAGAAGACAGATGGATCTTGGACAATGACAGTGAATTGTTATAAACTTAACCAAGTGGTGACTCCAATTTCGGCTGTTGTACCAGATGCAGTTTAATTGCTTATGCAAATTAACACATCTTCTGGTACCTGGTGTGCAGCCATTGACTTGCAAATGCCTTTTCCTTCATTCCTATCCATAAGGTTCAGCAGAAGCAATTTGCCTTCATCTGGCAAGGACAGAAATATACCTTTACAATCTTACCTCAGGAGTATATTAAGTCTCTGGCTTTGTGTCATAATCTTGTTTGAAAAGACCTTGATCACTTTTGCCTTCCATAAGATATCACAGTAGTAATTGGATCTATTGAGCGAGAAGTGGCAAACACTCTGGACTTACTGGTGATACATTTGCATACCAAGGGATGGGAAATAAATCCATAGTCAGATTTATTTAGGGGCCTTCTGCCTCCATAAAATTTCTAGGGGTCCAGTGGCATGGGGCCTTCTAAGGTGAAAAATAAGTTGCTGCATTTGGCCCCTCCTACAACCAAGAAAGAAGCGCAATGACTAGTAGGCCTATTTGGATTTTGGAGGTAGCATATTTTTTATCTGCATATGTTACTATAATCCATTTATTGAGTGACCCAAAAGGCTGCCAGTTTTGAGTGCAATCCAGAACAAGAGAAGGCTCTGCAACAAGTCCAGGCTGCTGTGCAAGCTGCATTGCCACTTGCGCCATATGATGCAGTAGATCCAATGGTGCTTGAGTTGTCAGATAGGGATGCTATTTGATGCCTTTGGCGAGCCCCCGTAGGTGAATAAAAGCAGATGTTTCTAGGATTTTGGAGCAAGGCCTTGCCATCTTCTGCAGATAATTACTGTCTTTTTGAAAGACAGCCCTTCACTTGTTACTCGGCTTTGGTGGAAACTGAACTATGGGTCATCAAGTCACCATGCAACCTGAACTGCCTGTCATTAACTGGGTGCTCTCTGATCCATCTAGCCATAAAGTATGGCATGCCCAACAGCATTCCATCATCAAATAGAAGTAGTATATATGTGATCACTCTCAAGCAGGTCCTGAGTGTAAAAGTAAGTTACATGAGGAAGTGGCTCAAATGCCCATGGTCCTCACTCCTGCAACCCTGACTTTTATCCCCAAGCCTGCACTGGTGGCCTCATGGAGAGTTCCCAATGATCAGTTGACAGAGGAAGCAAAGACAAGGGCTTGGTTTACTGATAGCTCTGCACCTTAGACATGGCTCTGCACGATATGCAAGCACCACCTGAAATTGGAGATCTACAACACTGCAGCCAATTTCTTGGACATCCCTGAGGAACAGTGGCAAAGAGAAATTTTCCCGTGGGGAGAACATTGAGCAGTGTACCTCGTTGTGCACTTTACTTAGAAGAAGAAATGGCCACGTGTGTGATAATATAATGATCCATGGGCTGTAGCCAATGGTTTGGCTGAATTGTCCGGGACTTGGAAGAAACATGATTGAAAAATTGGTGACCAAAAAATTTGGGGAAGAGGTATGTGGATGGACCTCTGTGAGGGGTCAAAAACTGAGTGTTCACCAAAAGATGACCACAGCTGAAGAGGATTTTAATAAAGTGGATAGGATGATCCATTCCATGGACACCACTCAGCATCTTTTCCCAGTCACCCCTGTAATTGCCCAATGGGCCTATGAACAAAGTGGTTATATTGAGAGGGATGAAGGTTATGTATGGGCTCAGCAATATGGACTTCCACTCACTAAGGATGACCTGTCTACAGCCACCTCTGAGTGTCCAATTTGCCAGCAGCGGAGACCAACACTGAGCCCTCAAAATAACACTATTCCTCGGGATGCTCAGCCAGCAACTTGGTGGCAGGTTGATCATATTGGATTTCTTCTATCATGGAAAGGATAGTGGTTTGTCCTCACCAGAATAGACACTTACTCTGGATATGGGTTTGCCTATCCTGCATGCAATGCTTTTGCCAAGACTACCTTTGTAAACTCACTGAATTCCTTATCTACCATCATGGTATTCCATATAGCATTGCCTCTGACCAAGGCATTCACTTTACAGTTAAATGCAGCAGTGGGCTCTGGAATTTACTGGTCTCACCATGTTTCCTACCATCCTGAAGCAGCTGAAATGATAGAATGGTGGAATGGCCTTTTGAAGTCACAATTACAATGCCAACTAGGTAACAATACTTTGAAGGGCTGCGACAAAGTTCTCCAGAAGGTTGTATATGGTCTGAATCAGTATCCATTATATGGTACTATGTCTTCCATATCCAGGATTCACTGGTGCCGGAATCAAGGGGAGGAAGTAGAAGTGGCACTGCTCTCAATCACCCCCAGTGATCCACCGCAAAATTTTTGCCTCCTGCTCCCATGACATGATGTTCTGATGGCCTAGAAGTCTTAGTTCCAGAGGTAGGCACACTGCTGACAGGAGACACAACAATAATTTTGTTAAACTAAATGTTAAGATTGCCTCCTGGCCACTCTGGGTTCCTCCTACTTCTAAATCAACAAGCTAAGAAGGGAGTGACAGTGTTGGCTGGGGTGATTGACTTGGACTATCAAGATAAAATCAGTCTACTGCTCCACAATGAAAGTAAGGAAGGGTATTCTTGGAATACAGGAGATCCCTTACAGTGTCTCTTAGTATTACCATCCCCTGTGATTAAAGTCAACAAGAAACTACCACAGCCCAATCAAGGCAGGACTACGAATGCCCTCAGGCACTTCAGGAATGAAGGTTTGTGTCACTCCACCAGGTAAGAAACCATGATCTGCTGAGGTGCTTGCAGAAGGCAAAGGGAACACAGAATGGGTAGTAGAAGAAGGTAGTCTGTGTATACCTGAATACACACTTGCGATAAATTTATATTGAACTTAAAACACACACATGCAAATTAGTACAAGTATGACTGGTGAAATCTGAATAAGGTTGATCATATCTTGGTTTTGATATTACACTATTGTTTTTCAAAATGTTACCACTGGAAGATACTGGACAAAGTGTTCCAGAGATCTCTATTTTTTTAACAACCGTATATGAATGTACAGTTACCATAATAAATTTTTCAAGTAGAAGAAGAGGATGGTAGAGATAAAACAAGATGGTGGTAAAGAAGGCTGCACCTATTGCCCCACCACAAAGATACCAGTTTAGCAACTAGCTAAGAAGCAAAGAACCTTCATAAGAATCACAGTCAGGTCAGCACTTGTAGTACCTGCTTTTGACTTCCTAGCACTGAAAGAGGCAGTGAAAATATAGAAAAATCAGTCTTGAATCAATGACATTACTCCTCCCTGACTCCTGCAACTGCAGCCTGGTACAGAGAGCCTCTCTGAGCACTGATGGGAAGGAGAGCACAGCAATGTTGTGGCATTGATTCAATGCTGTCCTTTTAAAGCAGAAAGAAAAACTGGACCAAATTCAGCTGAGGCCTGCTCACAGAGTGAGCATTTAAACCAGCCCTACACAGAGTGGAAATGCAGATTCCAGCTGATGGAACTTGAGCTACCTTAAATCTCGCCACCTCAAGCTAAAGTGCTCTGGGTGTCCAAATAAATTTGAAAGGCAGTTTAGGCCACAAGGACCGAAAGTCTTAGGCAAGTCTTAGTGGTGAACTGGGCCCAGAGACAGTGGACTGGGGTGCATGTGATCTACTGAGACACCAGCAGTGGCAACTAAGGGAAGGCTGGCATCACCCCTCTCCTAATCCCAGGCTGCACAACTTGTGGCTCTATAAGAAATACCTTTCTTTTGCTTGAGAAGAGGAGAGGGAAGAGTGGGGAGGACTTTGTCTTGTATCTTTGATACCAGATAAACTATAGCAGGATAAGGCATTGGTCAGAGTCATGAGGCCTCTGTTCTTGGACCTAGCTCTTGGATGACATTTTCAGACATGCTGTGGACCACAAGGGAACCCACTGCTTTGAAGGGAAGAACCCAGTCCTGGCAGCAGTCAACACTTATTAGCTGAAGAGCCCTTGGGCCCTGAATAACCAGAAGCAATACCCAGGTTACTAAGTCAAAGACCTTGGATAAGCCTTTAAGACTTGCCAGACTCAGCAAGCCACAGTGGGGTAGAGCACCAAGTGGATCATTGGGGTACCCAATTCCAGGGCTTGACTCTTGGATGGCATATCTGGACCTGACCTGACCTGGGCCATAAGGAAGCCCACTGCACTGAAGGGTGAGTCCCATGCCAGGCATCATTCATCACAAGCTGACAAAAGGACCCTTGTACCTTAAGGAATAATTGGCAATAGTCTGGAAGTACTTCCCATGGGCTTGTGATGTTTGGGGCCATGGTTGAGGCTTCTCTGCTTTTGGAAAGGGGAGGAAAGAGTTGGAAGAAACCTTGTGGTTTGAGTCCTAGCTCAGCTGAAATACAATAGAACAACAGTAAGACTTTTACAGTATTGGCTCTAGTCCCTGACACCTGGACAGAAACTTTGGACCCACCTGGGGCCTGGGAAAACTTACTGCCCTGAAGGGAAGATTACAAGCCTGACTGGCTTTGTCACCTGGTGATTGTAGTACCCTCAGTCCTTAAGTGAACACAATCTGTAGCCAAGGAGTGGTTACAGTAGGCCTTGGGTGAGACCTAGTACTGTGCAGGCTACATGTCTGACTCTAGCACAGTCATAGTGGTGGTGGCCCCAGTGGTGCTCGTGTCACTCTACCCCAAGCTTTGGGTGACTCAGAACTGAGAGATACTCTGTTTAGGAGAAAGTAAGGGAAGAGAACAATAATCTCTGCCTGGTAATCCAGAGGATTTTCCTAGATAATGTCCAGGACCTTTAAGGTAGTACCTCTGTGCATCTGCAAGGACCACAGCATTACTGAGCTTCAGATGCTCCTTGAAGCAGAGTTTAGATAACAACACTCAAGTCATGTCAAATATCTGGAAAGCCTTCCCCAAAAAACCAGCACAAACAAACCCAGGCAGTGAAGTCTACAATAAATACCTAACTCTTCAACGCTCAGATACAGATGAATATCTACAAATACCAAGATAATTCAGGAAAACATGATACCACCAAAAAAACAAAAAAACTAAATAAGGTGCCAGGGACCAATCCTGGTGAAACAAATATACATAATCTTTCAGACAGAGAATTAAAAATCACTGTTGAGGAAACTCAAATAAATTCAAAATAAAACAGAGAAGAAATTTAGAATTATATCACATAAATTTAACAAAGAGATTAAAATAATTTTAAAAAAATCAAGCAGAAATTCTGGGGATGAAAAATGCAGTTGGCATACTGAAGACTGCATCAGATTCTTTTGATATCAGAATGAATAAAGCAGAATAATGAATTAGTGAGCTTGAAGACAGGCTGTTTAGCAATACACGGTGAGAGGAAACAAAAGAAAAAAGAATAAAAAACAGTTAAGCCCCCTAGAGGACCTAGAAAATAGCCTCAAAAGGACAAGTCTGAGTTATTGACTTTAAAGACAATGTAGAGAAAGAGACAGGGATGGAAAGTTGATTTAAAGGGATAATATCAGAGAACTTCCCAAACGTGGAGAAATAGATCAGTATCCACATTTAAGAAGGCTATAGAACACCAAGCAGATTTAACCTAAAGAAGACTACCTTAGCCATTTAATAATCAAATTTCCAAAGGTGAAGTGTCAAGAAATAATCTTGAAAGCAGTCAGATAAAAGGAACAAATAACATAAAATGGAGCCTCAATACATCTGGCAGCAGACTTTTTGGTTTAAACCTTAAAGGTCCAGAGTGAGTGGCATGACATATTTAAATTGCTACAGGAAAAAACGTTTTATCCTACAATAATATTTCCAGCCCTTCCAACATGAAGAAGAAAGTATTTCCCAGACAAACAAAAGCTGAGAGATTTTATCAACACCAGACGCATCCCACAAGAAATGCTAACATTGTTACTTTAATCAGAAACCAAAGAATGTTAGTGAACAATAAGTAATCGCCTTAAGGAACAAAACTCACTGGTAATAGTAAGTACACAGAAAAACACATTATACTATAAAACTGTAACTCCAGAAGGTAAACTAAACTTATCCTAAACGGAAAGACTAAACGATGAACCAATAAAAAAATAAATACCACAACAACTTTCAAAGACATAGACAGTAGAATAAGATATAAATAAACAAACAAAAAATTAAAACCAGGAAGATTCAGCTAAGACATAGAGTTTTCATTAGCTTTCTCCTTACTTGTTTGTTTATATAGACAGTGTTCAATTGTAATTGGGTTAAAATAGTAGGTTATAAGATAGTGTTTTCAAGCCTCAAGGTAACATCAAATGAAAAAAATCATACGATGGACACACAAAGAATAAAAAGCAAGGAACTAAATTATATCACCAGAGAAAATCACCTTCACTCATAGGAAGATAAGAAGGAAGCAAGGCAAGAATGGAAGACCAGAAAACAAAACAAAACAAAATGCCAGGAGTAAGTCCTTAGTAATCAATAATAACATAGAATGGAAATAGATTGAACTCTCCAATCAAAAGATAGAGTGGTTGAATCAATGAAGAAAAAAAAAAAAAAAATACCCATTGATCTGTTGCTTACAAGAAACACACTTCACCTATAAAGACATATATAGACTGAAAATAAAAGAAAGATATAAAAAGATAATCCATGACAATGGAAACCAAAAAATAGGAGGAGTAACTGTACTTATACGAGGCAAAATAGATTTCAAGGCCAAAACTATAAGAAGAGACAAGGTAAAAATATAATGATAAAAGAGTTAGTTTAGCAAGAACATATAAAAGCTGTAAGAATATAGACAACCACAACTGGAGCACCCAGATATATAAAGCAAATATTATTAAAGCTAAAGAGAGAGATTAGCCCCGATACAATAAAACCTGGAAGATTCATCATCACACTTTCAGCACTGGACAAATATTTTAGAGAGAAAATCAACAGATAAACATCAAATTTAATCTGCCTTATAGACTAAATAAAATTAATGAATATATATGAAACATTTCATCCAACGGTGGTAGAATACACATTCTTTTCCTTAGCACATAGATTATTAAGAATAGGCCATACATTAGATCACAAAACAAGTCTTAAAACATACAAAACAAATTGAAATAATATCACACATTTACTCTGACCACAATGAAATAAAACTAGAGAACAATAACAAGAGGAATTTTGGAGACTATACAAATACATGGAAATTAAACAATATGCTCCTAAATGACCAGTGGGTAAATAAAAAGTTATTGTAAGAAGGAAATTTAAAAATTTGTTAAAACAAATGATAATGGATGCACAGCATCCACTTATGGAATACAGCAAAAGCAGTACTCAGAGGGAAGTTTATAATTCTAAGTGCCTACATTACAAAAGAAGAAAAACGTTAAATGAACAATATAAAAATTCATCTTAAAGAACTACAAAAGCAAGAGAAAATCAAAGCCAAATTTAGTAAGAGAAAAGAAATAATAACCATAAGATCAGAAATCAATGGAATTGAAATAAAGACAACATTATAAAAAAAAAAATGAAGCAAAAAGTTGGTTGTTTAAAAAGTTAAACAAAATTGATAAACACTTAGCCAGGCTAACTAAGAAAAAAGTAAGAAGATCCAAATAAGAAAAATCAAAAATAACAAAGAAGACATTACAACTGATGTAGCCGAAATTCAAAGGATTAATAGTGGCTACTATGAACAACTATATGCCAATAAGATGGAAAATCTAGAAATAAATGGGCAAATTCCTACAAATACAACCTCCTACTAGTCATTATATTAAGACTGAAGCAGGAAGCAATTCAAAACCTAAACAGACTAATAACAAGTAATGATATCAAAACCATAATTGAAAACAAAAACAAATTTACTTATAAAGTAGTGCCCAGGACCCAATGACTTCACTGCTGAATTCTACCAAATGTTTAAAAAAGAACAAATCCCAATCCTACTCAAACTTTTCCGTAAAAGAGGAGGAAGGTATGCTTCCGAACTCATTCTATGAGACCAATATTACTCTGATACCAATACCAAAGACACGTGAACAAAACTACACACCAATATCTCTGATGAGTATTTATGCAAACATCCTCCACTAAATACTAGCAAACCAAATTTAACGATACATTACAAAGATTGGTCACCATGACCAAGTGGGAATTATCCTTAGGATGCAAGGATGGTTCAAAATATGCACATTAATCAATGTTACACATCATATCAACAGAATAAATAATTAAAAACCACATGATTATTTCAGCTAATGCTGATGAAGCATTTGATAAACTCAACATCTCTTCATGATACAAACCTTAAAAAATCTGTGTATAGAAGGAAAATACCCCAACATAATAAAAGTCATATATGACAGACTCATAGATACTATCATAGTGAATGGGGAAAAATGGAAAGCCATTCCCCTAAGTTTGGGAACATGACAAGGAAGCTCACATTTACTCTTGTCATTCAACATATATTGGAAGTCTTAGCTAGGGAAATCAGACAGGAGAAAGAAGTAAAAGACATTCAAATTGGAATGGAAAAATCAAATTATCCTTTTCTGCAAATGACCAGATTTTACATTTGGAAAAACCTCAAGACTATATACAAAAACAAAAAAACAAATAACAAAAAAACAAACTATTCAAACTGATAAGTTCAATAAAGTTGTAAGATAAATAATCAGTAAGCAAAAATCAGTGGCATGTCTATATCCCAACAGTAACTAATCTGAAAAAATAACAAAATAATCTCACTTAGAACATCCACAAATAAACTTAAATACCTAAAAATTAACTAAAGAAGTAAAATTTTTCATTTAAGAGTTTCACTCTATCACCAGGCTGTAGTGCCATGGCACAATCTCGGCTCACTGCAACCTCTACCTCTCCGGTTCCATCAATTCTTCTGCCTCAGCCTCCCAAGTAGCTGGGACTACAGGCATGCACCACCATGCCCAGCTAATTTTTGTATTTTAATAGAGATGGGGTTTCACCATGTTGGCCAAGATGGTCTTGATCTCTTGACCTCATGAGCCACCCACCTTGGCCTCCCAAAGCGCTGGGATTACAGGTGTGAGCCACTATGCCTGGCCAAAAATCTTTATAATGAAAACTATAAAACACTGCTGAAAGAAATTCCAGATGACACCAAAAAATGGAAAAAAAAAATATTTCATGTTCATGGATTGGAAGAATCAATATTGTTAAAAATTTCAATACTGCTCAAAGCAATCTGCACATTCAATGAAATGTCTATCAAAATACTGATGACCTTCTGGACAGAAATAGAAAGAAAAAAATCCTGAAGTTTATATAGAACCAAAAAAGAAACAGAAGAGCCAGAACTATCCTAAGCAAAAAGAACAAAACTGGAGGAATCACATTAACTGACTTCAAATTATACTACAGTGCTATTGTAATCAAAACAGCATGGTAGTGGCACACAAACAGACACGAGGAACAATGAAACAAAATAGAAAACCCAGAAACAAATTCACACAGCTACAGTGAACTCATTTTCAAGAAAGCTGCCAAAAAGATATGCTGGGGAAACATAGTCTCTTCAATAAGAGACTGGGTGCTGGGAAAATGATATCCATATGACAAAGAATAAAACTAAACCTCTATCTCTCACTATATATAAAAATCAAATCAAAATGGATTAAAGACTTAAATCTAAGACCTCAAAGTATGACACTAGTACAATATAACATTGGCAGAAATCTCCAGGACATTGGTCTTGGCAAAAATTTCTTGAGCAGTATCCCACAAACACAGGCAACCAAAGCAAAAAACGAACAAATGGGATCACATTATGTTAAAAAGCTTCTGCACAGCAAAGGAAACAATCAACAAAGTGAAGAGACATCCCATGAAATGAAAGAAAATATTTAAACTACCATATGAGAAGGGATTAACAATCAGCATATACAAGGAGCCGAAACATTCTATAGGAAAAAATGTGATAATCTGATAAAAAAAAATAGGCAAAAGATTTGATTAGAAATTTCTCAGAAGAAGACATACAAATGGTCAATAGGCATATGAAAAGGTGCTCAGCATCATCGATCATCGGAGAAATCCAAATCAAAACTACAATGAGCTATCTCATCCTAGTTAAAATGGCTTATATTCAAAAGAAAGACAAAAAGAAAGGCTATAGAAAATGTGGACAAAAGGAAACCCTTGTACAATTTTGATGGGAGTGTAAGTACAACCACTATAGAGAACAGTTTGAAGGTTCCTCAAAAAAACTAAAAATAGAGTTACCCTAAAATCCAGCAATCCCACTGCTGAGTAGATATCCCACAAAGGAAGTTAGTATATTAAAGAGATATTTTAACTCTTATGTTTTATATAGCACTTTTTACAAGAGTACATCCATACAATGGAATACTATTCAGCCATAAAAACGAATGAGATCCTGTCATTTGCAACAACACAAATGGATATGGAGATCATTATATTAAGTAAAATAAGCCAGGCACAGAAAGACAAACATCATATGTTCTCACTTATTTGTGGGCTCTAAAAATCAAAACAATCCTGAAATCTGAAAATACCTGAGTTATCTTCTCTATGTCATTAGGCAAAACCTCATTGGAAAAAACTGATTGGGCTCATACTTTTGGTGGGGGGACCATTTCAGCCTTCAGTGCCGCACTGCATGTGTTTCTGACTAATGGAATAACAACTAGATTCCCAAAGTTATAGTTCATCTCCTTACAGGAGCTCTTTTGGAGACTTTGCTGGAGGCAGAAAGGCCAGTGGGAATCAATCATGCCTAATGTGTGTCTGGGCAAGGTTTATTAGGATATCTGTCTGGTGCTTGAAAACACCCAGCATCATTACACTTTGCATGTTTGAAATTTATGGCCACCTTCTCACCTTTCCACAGATCTGAAAGTTACTTCCTACCTGTTTGAGGCAGCAACTAGCCCCCGGATATGGCTTGTGGTGTGATTAAAATTGGTTTGGGTGAAAGTACTGGAAAGAGGCTTTGAAGTTCACTTTTTCTACCACCAGTCTGCAGGCAAAACTACTTTAGTGGCCAAGATTGGGCCATCATGATGTCAAACTTCAGAGTGGAAGTCCTGCTGTTTTTAGCACTGGATATTGTGTTGGGAAAGAGAGAACACAGTGACTAGGCAAACATCTGCTTATCACGAAGAATCTGGAAAATTTAAGGATTAAGCATTAAACCCATTTTCAGCACTCCACCTCCATGTCAACTACCCAGGCCCCTTATACCACCCTACGAAAACATTCCATAATATCTTGTTGAATATGAGTTTATGAGTTAATTTGTCTTAGATTGCCAGACAAAGTGGGGAAGGAACTGGATTGAGAGTCAAGAGACATGGGTTCTTATCCTCCCTATATGGTTAATATACTTTGCAACTATAAGCAAATTACCTTTTCTCTTTTGTCCTTAGTGTCTTTTCTTGTGAAATGAGGGGTTGAATTAGATATTCTTCCCCAGCTCTGAAATCCCATAAATATTTTCTTTAATAAACTATCCCTTTTAAAATGGATACAGATGGTAATAGTTCATTCCCTATGGAAATTGGAAATGGTGAAGATTTTAGGCACCTGGATGAAAAGGTAGCATTCTACCTATGGGCAAAGTTCCTGGACTCCAATGACTGCAAATCGATACATTACTCTGGATAAATTGTGCATCTATCAGTGCTTCCCTCATTAATATCAGTGAAAAGCCAGCTTATTCATGAGGTCTTATTGACAATTTTATTGTTTAGAGAAAAAGAAAAGGAATATTTGTTTGCATTAGTGGAAGTGGCTTTAGCTGATTAGGTCATCTTTGTTGATGAGAGATAATATGCTTGAATGTCACTGATCTGTCAAAATTGTATTTCCAGAAGGACAGTTTCTAACTAAGTTTTGTGTTTAATTGCAAATATAAAATTAATTTATTTTCTGACAGAACTGAATGAGAACTGCAATTAGGGAAGATGTTACATGGGAGTCTCTTACTGAGAGTAAGTTGTTCAAGTTCTGCCTTTAATAAGAGTATATCAGGCACAAAGTAGTTAAGCACAGTAGGTATGGGGGGATAGTTAATGGATGCAAAAATAGAGTGAGATAGAATGAATAAGATCTAGCATTCGATAGCACAACAGGGTCACTACCATCAGCAATAATTTATTGCACATTTTAAAATAAATAAAAGTATAATTAGAATATTTGTAACACAAATAAAGGATCAATGCTTGAAGTGATAGATACGTCATTTACCCTGATGTGACTGTTATGTACTGTATGCTTGTGTCAATATATCTTATGTATCCCATACTTACTGTGCACCCACAAAAACTAAAAATAAAAACATTTCAAAACATTAGTTGCTGCTATTCTAAGTTATTTGTTTAATTTGAAAATAAAATAAGGCAATAATAGTCTTTGCTTGAAGCCTGTGCTCTAGTTTTATACTAGTCATGTTCAAATCCTATCTGAGCAACTTCATAGCTGTATGGTTTTTGGAATATTGCTTAACCACTTTGTGCCTCAGTTTTCCCACCTGTAAAATGGAAATATTAGTTGTTACTTCACAGGATTATTGTGAGGATTAAATAAATTAACACATAAAAGTACTTAGAACAGTGTCCAGCATGAAGTAAATATTTGATGCATGTTCACCACTTTAGTATCTTTATATACTTCTCTGCATTGGATTTTGGCTGTTCTGATCATTCACAGCTACCAAATCTGTCTGTAAAGTGGCCCTACATGATGGCTAATGTGAAATTTCTAGATTGTTTTTTGGTTTGCAGTTTACTGTGGTTATGTGCAGCAGGGAAATAGTTCGGCTTGATTGCTTCCACCCACGTGGCCCACAGACCTCGCCTCCCTTCTTGCTTTCTTGCCCCAAACGTAGAGGACGTGAAGAATACAGCCCTCCAACCCTCAGTTGCAGCTCTTGAGGGCAACTCTGGAGGGTACCTGAGAGAGGCATATCTCAGAGCCAGTTAAGGGGTATGGAGAACTTGGCTGTTAATCAAAGGACAACAAAATGGTGCTCTTTAATCCTCTGTACCTCTGCACCTGCTGGTCACTCTACCTGGAAGACTGTTCCTCCCCACTTCAAACTACTTGGGCATATCAACTCCACAGACACCTTCTACTCCCCTCTTACGCTCTTCTACATTACCATGGCCCCTTATACATAGCTCTAGTGTAGCACTTACTATCATACTGTACTGTACATATCCAGTTTTGTATGTTTTCCATTGTTTGGCATATAAAGACAGTGCACAGCAGTTGCACAAATAACAATACATACTACTTATTGAGAACTCACAAAGTTCTATGTGTTATTCTAAGTGTACTAGGTGTTCTTCCACGTATTAGTTTACAAATCACGAGTATTTTAGGAGGTAAGGTTTGTGAGGTATAATTATTCCCACTTTAGAAATGAGGAAATTGAGGGCCAAAGAAGTTAGGTACCTTGCTTAAGGTTTTGAATAAGTGGCAACTCCACACTGTGAACACAGGAAAGCTCTGGAACCCACACTTCTTATTTCTGAGCTGTGCTGTCTCTCATATGAATAAACTCAGATGAAGGAGCAGGTACCAGAGAAGGTTAAACAGGTGCTTAGGAGGGGGCTAACCCATGGATCCCTCAATATCTGAAGAAAGGCTATGTGGTTAGGTAATTATTGACTCCAGAAGCCTGAAATGTAGATTCAATCCTACTATAAAAATTCTGTATAACATTAGGTAAGAAACTATACCTTACTAAGCCCCAACTTCTCATATATACCATATTATGAAAGAAACTGGACTAGATGACCTCTAAGGTATCTTCTGACATGGATCTTCTCTAACTCAAATGCTGTTGTCCAGAACCAAAGAGGTGATCCCCATGGCTTCTGGTGGTGGATTACTCCAAGAAAAGGTGAGAAATTTTTGCTGTCTTTGGGCCTCTAAAGAAATGTGTACGGCCATGGAGGAGATGCTAGGCTTAAGAAGGAAGGACTTTTTTTTTTTTTTTTTTTTTTTTTTTTTGAGACAGAGTCTCACTCTGTCGCCCAGGCTGGAGTGCAGTGGCGTGATCTCAGCTCTCTGCAAGCTCCGCCTCCCGGATTTACGCCATTCTCCTGCCTCAGCCTCCCGAGTAGCTGGGACTACAGGCTCCCGCCACCTCGCCTGGCTAGTTTTTGTGTATATTTTAGTAGAGACGGGGTTTCACCCTGTTAGCCAAGATGGTCTCGATCTCCTGACCTCGTGATCCGCCCGTCTCGGCCTCCCAAAGTGCTGGGATTACAGGCTTGAGCCACCGTGCCCGGCCAAGAAGGAAGGGCTTGAGTCACCTCCATCATGATCTCCATCCCAAGGCTGCAGAAAGTTCTTTTGGCATCATAGTATCAATTGCTTCACAAACCCATGCAAAAGGCCTGAGCATCACTCTAATCATGGAAGAGCAATTGAAATGTTACTTTTTTTTTTTTTTTAATTTGTGTGCCTAGGATTGGGTGTTCCTTTCTCTTCCCTTTTCATGCTCTGCAGTCCTGTTCATATCCAAGGGTTTACCACAGGACAGAAGAAACTTAATAGATGGAGAGGATGGATAGAGAAAGATTTCTACTGTCAGAAAGATTCTGAAACTTATTTAGCATGTAATACAGCACAAGCATTATACAAATGCAACAGTTCATTTTGTACCATCTCTAGTAGCTTTTTTATTTTTTATTTTTTATTTTTTGCATATTTCCAAAGACAGAGAGGACGATTTCTCTCAAAGTGGCTTATTCCATAATGTAAAGCTCTGAGTTTTAGAAAATTCTTACTTAAAGTTGAGATAAAGTCTGTCTCCTTGTGGCTTCCACCATTAGTGGTCCTAGCTCTGCTACATAGAGCTATCCAGAGTGAGACAGTTCCCTCTGTCTTGTAACAATTCTTCAAGAGTTTGAAAACAGAATTTATATCGATTTATTTCTTTTCATCTCCAGCACAAACAGCTCCAGCTCCTCTAGCATCATTTTCATGTCATTTATAGCCCTCTTTCTTGCCTGCTTACTTATCTCTGAACATTCCCCAGAGAATCTGTTGTTGCCTTAACATCAATTGTGCAAAGATGAATAGGTAGCACATAAGGGTATTGATCAGTACAAAGAGAAGTAAGGTGGTCACCTCATTCATCTGGATGCCATATTTCTGTTAATGACATCCACTTCCATTTGATAGTAGGGATGGTCCTGGTTCATAGATACCAAGGTTTTGCTGAACTTTTAAGAGAAGTGATGACTGTGCCTAAGAGATCCTTTAAAAATCCCTATGTTTAAGCCTGTCTTAGTCCATGTGTGTTGTTAACAAAAGAATACGGGAGGCTTTCTAATTTCTAAAGAGAATAGGTTTATTTGACTCATAGCTCTTCAGGCTGTACAAGAAGCATGGTGCTAGCATCTGATTCTGATGAGGGCTTCAGGTTTTTTCCACTCATTGCAGTAAATGAAGGGGAGCCACTGTGTAGATCACATGGTGAGAAAGTAAGTAACAGGAGAGGTATCAGACTCTTTTAAATGACCAGCTCTGGCAGGAAATGATAGAGTGATAATTTGCCCATTACCATGAGGGCAGCACTAAGCCATTCATGAAGGATTCACCTCTATGACCCAAAAGTCTCCAGTATGGTCCCACCTCCAACATTGTAGATCAAATTTCAACACACGTTTTGGAGTCTCAAACATACAAACTGTAGTATTCTGCCTCTGGCCCCATAAACCCCATGTCCTACTCAAAAATAAAATATACTAATTCTATCTCAATAATCACCAAAAGTCTTAATTCGTTTCAGCATTAATTCAAAAGGCCAAAGAATAAAGTCTAATCCGAGATGAAAGGCAAGTTTGTTTTTACAACTGTGAGCCTATAAAATTAAATCAAGTTATTTACTTCCAAGATACAGTGATGGAACAGACATTGGTAAACATTCCCATTCCAAATGGGAGAGATTAGTCAAAAGATAGGATAACAGACCCCATGCAAGTCTGAACCTAGCAGGGCAGACAAAATAATCTCTTTTTACTCCATTTCTTGCATCTTGGACACACTGGGGTCTTGTGAAGCCCTGTCCCCATGGCTTTGCTAGTTGTAGTCAAAATGGCTGTTTTCATGGTTTGGAGTTGGTACTTGCAGCTTTTCTAGGCTAGGGCGGAAAGCTTCTGGTGGATCCGTAATTCTGGGGTCTAGAAGGTGGTGATCATCCTCCTACAGACCCACTAGGCAATGTCCCAGTGGGGACTTTCAGCATGAGCATTAACCCTACATTTTTTCTTGTCATTACCTTAGTAGAGTCTCTCTGCAGGGTTTCTTCCTCCACAGGAGACTCCTGCCTATGCATTTAGGCTTTCCTATGCATCCTCTGAAATTTAGGTGGAAGCTGCAAAGCCTCCACCACTCTTGCATTCTGCATAACTGCACACTTTACACTACGTG
Source organism: Piliocolobus tephrosceles (assembly GCF_002776525.5). Lineage (NCBI taxonomy): Eukaryota > Metazoa > Chordata > Mammalia > Primates > Cercopithecidae > Piliocolobus > Piliocolobus tephrosceles. Next base: position 86,538,085 of record NC_045445.1, read on the forward strand.
GCTGTCGCCAAGACTTATGGCTTGCACCTTCCAGAAAGGCAAGCCAAGCAGTACCTGGTGAAATTTCAGCTGTGGCTAGATCTGAAGTGGCTGACATTCAGGAAGCAGCATCCCAAGATAGCACAAACAGCAACACCTCAGGCCTGTCCCTCAAAACCATTCTGTCCTCCTAGGCTTCTGGGCCTGTGATGGTAGGGGCTGCCTCAAAGATTTCTGAAATCCATGCAGGGCCTTTTCCCCATTGTCTTGACTACTAGAACCTGATTCTTTTTTATCTGTGCTAATGTATCTAGCAAGTGGTTGCTCCACAGGAGAGGAATCGACCTTTGGAAACACACTTTCCTTCTCTGCTACATGGCGAGCCTGAAAAATTTCCAGGTTTTTATGCTTTGCTTCCCTTTTAATTATAAATTCTAACATTAGGTCATTCCTTTGTTCCTGTTCAAAGCAGCCACACCACTTACTAAATACTTTGCTGCTTAGAAATGTCTTCCACAATATACCCTAAGTCATAATTCTTAAGTCTGACTTTTTATAAAGCCCTAAGGTATTGACACAATGCAGCCCAGTTATTGTTATAGTATGACAAGCACGACTTTTGTTTCATTTCCCAATAAGTTTCTCATTTCCAGCTGAAACCTTGTCAGTATGGCCTGTACTATTTATATTTGTATCAGTATTTTGGTCATGACCACTTAGTCAATATCTAAGAGTATTATTTTGCTCACAGTTCTGCAGGCTGTACAAGAAGCATAGTGCTGGCCTCTGTTTGTGATGAGGGCTTCAGGTTGCTTCCAGTCATGGTGGAGGTAAAGTGGAGCCAGTATGTGTAGACATCACATGGCAAAAGAGGAAGTGGGAATGAGAGGAGGAAAATGACAGATTCTTTTATGCAACTAGCTCTGGCAGAAACTAACAGAGCAGTAATTCACCCATTACCACGAGGACATCACCAAACCACTCATGATAAATCTGCCTCCATGACCCAAACATCCCCAGTCAGGCCCCACCTCTAACACTGGGTATAAAATTTTAATGCAAGTTCAAAAAGGTCAAGTATTCAAACTATAACAAAACACTTCTTTAGCTGAAAAAGGAGCATGTTTTAATTTCCAGATTTTTTGTCCCAGGTCCTGACCTCTTGGTGATGGGTCTTACAAAGTCTGTGGGAGAGAATCCAAACAAGATTTTAAAGTTCTCTAGGTTATGGCTGGAATCCTTCTGGGCACGCTTAAGCAGATGATCAAACACCTCTTTGGCCATTTTTCACAGGGCTGACAACCTCAACATCCATTCCTTAGTTAATTATTGATTAATATAATAAACATCATATTGCTAATGTGGCCATATACACTTCCATGAGGTGGTGAGCCAGAAATCAAAATTCCAGGGTTAATACCAATTGTGTAAGTGATTAAAGAGAAGGAGGATTAATACCAATCATGTAAGTGATTAAAGAGAAGTTTGACATTTTTATAATCAGAATTCATTACCTATGAACCACACGTCAAAATTGCTGGAGTAATTTTACATTCATTTACTCATGTAATTATTCTAGGGCTATAGTTATGATTTAACTTAAGAAGAGGTTTGGTGTCATATGTTGATGACAATATCAGATACAGTATCTGGAAAATTTATATATATAAATAATATATGTATGTAATATATATATATATATATATATATATATATATAAAATTTTTTCCAGACACTGTGTTAGATGCAAAGGACATAGAGATAAATTACTCAGGCTCATATTTTAGTACAAATGATAGGTGGTTAAAAGTAAAACTGCTTTAAGAGCAAAAGGAAAAACCAGATAAGCAGGACAGATAAGGGAAAATTTCAAAGAGGACGCTTCAGTTGAATCCTGAAGGATAAGGAAAAATTTGCTGGATGAAATACAGAGGAAAAGCATTCTGGGCTAAGATAGTAGCATTTATGACAGCAGGAGGCTTGAGAGGATATTGTGTTTTCAGGATGTGAACAGAAAATTCAAATGCTAACATGTCTAAAAGAGACATACTGCTTTTCTTCGTTACATGTGCTGTTCCTCCAGTTTATCCCACTTCAAAAAATGGTACCATCATCCATAAAGTTATTCAAGATGGAAACTTAACCCTTGACACTTCCATTTCCTCCATCCCTCACTTTCAATCTAACCAAAATTTCTAACAGTTTTTTCTTCAAAACATAACTCAGATTAATTTGATTTTCATCATTTCCACCCTCTAACCCTATTTCAAGCTACTGTCATCAACTGAACAAGTGCAATAGCCTCCTCACTGTTTATCTTTCTTTTACTCTTGACTTCTTATAATCCATTCTTCCCATAGCAAACAGTGGAGTCTTTTTAACATTTGAATCAGATAATATCACTCCCATGCTTAAAAATCCTCATTATGCATACAATAAAATTGAAACTTTCTACCTGCCCTGTAAGAATCTGTATCATCTGGCACTGCCTATTTCACAGACTTACTTTCCCACAGTCCTACAAACACACTGGCAATTTTTCTGTTCTTCAACCTAGTTAAGTATATTTTCTCCAAAATGCTTTTTTTGGTGCTATTCACTCTGCCTGAAAAATCTTTCTTCAAGATCTTGGCATCACTAGATCCTTTCTGATGTTCAGGTCTCAGCTAAAACGACATATTCTCAGAGAGGACTTGTCTCGCCACCCCATGTAAAGTAGCCACACTTCCTTAACGAAGTCAGCATAGAAAGTCTCTTAAAGGTGGAAAGATGAAGCCAGGCTGCTTAGGGAAATTGATATTTGAGGAAAAACATGGTAACTCACCTTCTCTGGGTTACATCATTAACTCATATATCCCAGACAGAGCACTGCAGAAATCCCCAACTGGAACTTCCAACAGGGATGAAAAAAAAAAAATCAAGAAAAGACTGTTTAGCCAAAGGATGAGGAAAGAGTGTCATAACTACAGATAATTTTCTGGCAATACCGATCCTACTGTATAGCCAAACACATGAAAAAACTATCCAATCAATGGTGTTCAACAAATACCTATGGAAAAACAGACTTTCACCTTCGTGGTTTCTGTGGAGACAAGTGGAGAAGTGATCTTCCAAATTCCCCAACATCCACCTGTAGAAGTAAGCATCACACTTTGATTCCTTCCCTAGGTAGTGCCAGTGGGATTCAGTAGGCAATTGATCTTCTATTATTCCTTGCACATGAGCAGAGTGTGTTATAACTCCTGAGGGAGGGTAATGTTAGTGAGGCTGAGTGGGGAGTTTATGTATTCCCACTTGACAAAATCAATTGGTCTTGCATTTCTCCCACAAGGGTAGTATTAAGGGAATTCAGCAGCAAGCTGAGTCTTCATTCCCACCTAGCATCAATGAAAATTAATAAAATGTAAGAGATGGAGCTAGTTATCATTCGACTTTACTTCCATCCTCATGTCAGGGGTCCCCGTGGGGAGGCAATTCTTCATCCCCATATGGAAGCAACAAGTCTGAACATGGTAGAGACAAATGGGGCAAATCAGCACTGTACTTTCCACCAAGAATTAGTGTCAGGCAGACCCAGTGGGAAACTCAGCAAAGGCTGTATCACCATCTAAAAGCAACAAAACTGAACCTGGAAGTATTAATACAGGGCAAGGTAATTCTGCTCAGCCTCATATCAGCAGGTTCCAGTGGGGAGCTAAATGTTCACCTCTGTCCTGCAGCATCAAAGTGTTGTAAATCAGTTCTCCACTTCCCACCTCTCTGCTTGTATCATGGCCCAGCAAAGAGATGATCTCTGTAGAGGCAATGAGAAGCTGTGAGTTTGTGTTCCATTTTTACCAAGAAGGTGTCAAAAGGGCTATGGGGTAGCTGAGCTTCCATTTTACCCATCAGTATCTTACTGTTGGACTGATTTCAATGTGACCAAGAGGAAAGCCAATTGTACAGATCATCCCAGGTCTCATGCTATATCAACATGGGAACTTCTTTCTAAAAGAGAAAATTAAATTGGATCCCAAGTCTCATAAGATAATATCTAAAATGTCCAGGATATGGTGGGAAATCACTTGTTATGCCAGGAACCAGAAAAATCACAGCATGAATGAGAAAAGACAACAGATGATAACACTAAGAAGAATAAAACTGGGATTACCTGACATGGATTTCGTTTATTTATTTATTATTATTTTATTTTATTTATTTATTTATTTATTTATTTTTTTGAGACGGAGGGAGTCTTGCTCTGTCGCCCAGGCTGGAGTGCAGTGGCGCGATCTCCACTCACTGCAAGCTCCACTTCCTGGGTTCACAACATTCTCCTGCCTCAGCCTCCTGTGTAGCTGGGACTACAGGTGCCCACCACCACGCCCGGCTAATTTTTTTAAATGTATTTTTAGTAGAGACGGGGTTTCACCGTGTTAGCCAGGATGATCTCGATCTCCTGACCTTGTGATCCGCCCCTCTTTGCCTCCCAAAGTGCTGGGATTACAGGCGAGAGCCACGGCGCCTGATATTATTTTATTTTTTATTTGAGATGGAGTTTCACTCTTGCTCCCCAGGCTGGAGTGCAATGGCAAAATCCTGGCTCACTTGCAACCTCCACCTCCTGGGTTGAAGTGATTCTCCTGCCTCAGGATCCAAAGTAGCTGGAATAACAAGTGTGCACTACCACGCTTGGCTAATTTTGTATTTTTAGTAGAGATGGAGTTTCACCATGTTGGTGAAGCTGGTCTTGAACTTCTGACCTCAAGTGATCCACCCACCTCAGCCTCCCAAATTGTTGGGATTACAGGCGTTAGCCACCACGCCTGGCCTGACATGGATTTTAAAGCAGCCATTATAAAAACACTTCAACAAACAATTAGAAGATCTCTTAAATTTTTTTAAATAGAAAACTTTGGCAAATAAATAATCATTAGAAAAACAACCAAATGGAATGTATAGAAATTAAATATAAAATAACAGGTATTAAAAAAATAAATCATGCTGGGCAGGGAGCAGTGACTTATGCTTGTAAATGTAACCATCTGGGGAGGCAGAGGCTGGATGATAGTTTGAGTCCAGGAGTTCGAGACCAGTCTGGTTAACATAAAGAGACCCCGTCTGTACGAAACTAAAAAACATACTGGACACGGTGGTATGTGCTTGTAATACCAGCTACTCGAGAAGCTGAGGCAGTAAGATTGCTTGAGGCCAGGAGTTCAGGGCTGCAATTAGATATTATTGTGCCACTGCAATTCAGCTTGAGTTACAGAGTGAGACCTGATTTCAAAAACAAAAACCATGCTGAATGTATGGATCATGGGTCAATAGTAGACTCAATAGTTCATGTGTCAATAGTAGGGTGGAGAAGAAAGAAAATTAGAGAACTTGAAGATAAAATAATAAAAATACATATTCTAAACAACAGAGAAAAAGTAGAGTAGAGGAATTCACAGATACTCAGAGACCTGTGGGACTATGACCAAAATAGTTAACTTTGTATTATTGAAATCCTAGAAGGACAGGAGAAAGAGAGCATGTCCAAAAAGTTATTAGAAGACATAATGGTTGAAAACTTCCCAAATGTGTCAAAAACCATGAAACTACATTCAAGAAGCTTAGTGAACACCAAGTAGGACAAGCCCAAAGAAATTCTTGCCAACACAGGCAATTAAATTTCTGAAAATTAATAAAAATTACTGAAGGCAATCTGAGATAAATGAGATACTATTTGTACAGTAAAACTAATTTGAGTGAAAACAGATTTAGCATATGAAACTAGGTGCACAGCAGTCTGTCAAAACTGGCAATTGGGGAGTACCTAGTGTGGATGTTTACACCAGCAAAAGCCACAATGATATCATATGTCATGAATTTAAAATGGTGTAGTTATGCCACGGGGGGTGAATTTAATGTAAACAGAAAAATAGGCAGTATTTTTGACCACTTGGGAAATTATTGTCCTCCAAGTTCTTTCACTATCTCTTTTTTAACTTAAAATAATTTTAAATTATATTAAAATACATGAAAATCTACTGTCTTAACCATAATTAAGTGAACCTTTCATGGTATTAAGTACATTTATGTTGTTATGCAAACATTACTATTATCCATCTCCAGAAATGTTTTCATCTTGTAAGGTGGAAACTCTGTGCCCACCAAACAGTATGTTCCCATTCCCTCTTCTTCCCAGCCCTTGGTAATCGTAATCTACTTTCTATCTTTATCAATTTGACTTCTCTAAGTACTTCATAAAAGTGAAATCATACAATACTTGTTCTTTTGTGACTTTTCATTTACTATAATTTCCTCAAGTTTCATCCATGTTTTAGCATGTGCCAGAACTTCCTTCCTTTTTAAGGCTGAAATATATTCCATTAAGTATATATTGAGTTTATACTACATTTTGTTTGGACATTCATCTGTTGATTAACATTTGGGTTCTTTTCACCTTTTGTTTATTGAGAATAATGCTGCAATTAACGTTGGCATACAATTATGTGTTCAAGTTCCTAGTTTTCCATGCTCATAGACAGAAAAGCATCACTATCATTAAAATGGCTACACTGACCAAAGCAATTTATAGGTTCATTGCTATTCCTATGAATCTACCAATGATATTTTTAACAGATCTGGAACAAAACAATTTTAAAATTAATATGAAACAAACAAACAAAAAACAGCCCTCAAAGCTAAAGAAATTCTAAGCAAAAAGAACAAAGCTGGAGGCATCACACTGCCTAACTTCAAGCTCTGCTATGGGGCTATAGTAACCAAAACAGCATGACACTGTCACAGAAACAGACACATAAACCAATAGAAAAGAATAGGGAACCCAGAAATAAGACTGCACACTTATAACTAACTGATCTTCAACAAAGCCAAAAAATACAAGTAATGGGGAAAGGACATCCTATTCAGTAAATAGTGCCAGGAAAACTGGCTAGCCATATGAAGAAGATTGAAACTGAGCTTCTTTAAACCATATACAAAAATCAACTCAAGATGAATTAATGACTTAAATGTGAAACCATAAATTATGAAAACCCTGGAAGACAAACTAGGAGATACCATCCCAGACGTAGGAACAAGCAAAGATTTTATAATAAATATGCCAAAAACAATCACAACAAAAGCAAAAATTAACAAATGGAATAAAATTAAACTAAAGAGCTAGTACACAGCAAAAGAAACTATCAACAGAGTGAACAGACAACCTACAGAATGCAAGAAATTATTTGCAAACTATGCATTTGACAAAGATCTAATATTCAGCATCTATAAGAAACTTAAACAAATTTACAAGAAATGAACAACAGGAGAAATAGGAATGCTTTTGCACTGTTGTTCGGGTGTAAATTAGTTCAACCATTGTGAAAGACAGTGTGGCAATTCCTCAAGGATCTAGAACCAGAAATACCATTTGACCCAGCAATCCCATTACTGGGTATATACCCAAAGAATGTAAATCATTCTATCACAAAGTCACATACTATGCAGGCATAAAAAAGAATGAGATCACATCTTTGGCAGGAATATGAATCAAGCTGGAGGCCATTATCCTTAGCAGAAACAGGAAAGCAAATACCACATGTTCTCACTTATAAGTGGGAGCTATATAATGAGAGCACAGGGACACACACAGGGGAACAACAGACACTGAGGCCTACCTGAGGGTGGAGGTTGGAAGGAGGAAGAGAAATAGAAAAAAATGTATATATTGGGTATTAGACTTAGTAACTGGTTGACAAAAAAAATATGTAAAAGAAATCCCGGACAGAAGTTTACCTATATAATAAACTTGCTCATATATCCCTGAACCTAAAATACAAGTTAAAATAAAAATGTCCCTGCTTTTAATTCATTTTTTTCTTTAACTTTTATTTTAAGTTCTGGGGTACATGTAAAGGATGTGCAAGATTGTTATATAGATAAATGTGTGCCATGATGGTTTGCTGCACAGATCAACCTAGGTATTAAGAACAGCATCCATTAAATATTCTTTCTGATGCTCTCCCTCCCCCACTCCTGCCAAGAGGTCCCAGCGTGTGTTGTTCCCCTATATGACCATGTGTTTTCATCGTTCAGCTTCCAGTTATAAGTGAGAAAATGCAGTGTTTAGTTTTCTGTTCCTGCATTAGTTTGCTGAGGATAATGGCTTCCACTTCTATCTATGTCCCTGCAAAGCACATGATTTCATTCTTTTTTTGGCTACATATTATTCCATTGTGAATAAGTACCACATTTTCATTATCTAGTCTAACATTTATGAGTATTTGGGTTGATTTTATGTCTTTGCTATTGTGGATAGTGCTACAATGAACATACATGTGGCATGTATCTTTATAATATAATTATTTATATTTATTTGGGTATATACCCAGTAATGAGATTGCTTGGTCAAATGGTATTTCTGCTTCTAGAGCTTTGAGAAATTGCCACACTGTCTTCCACAATGACTGAGTTAATTTAAACTCATACGAACAGTGTAAATGTGTTCCTTTTTCTCTGCAACCTCACCAGTATATGATTTTTGACTTTTTAATAATCATCATTCTCACTGGCATGAGATGGTATCTCATTGTGGTTTTTATTTGAATTTCTCTAATGATCAGTGATGTTAAGCTTTTTTTTCATATGTTTGTTGACTTCATGAATGTCTTGTTTTGAGAAGTGTCTGTTCATGTCCTTTGCCCACTTTTTAATTTTTTTTGTGTAAATTTGTTTAAGGTCCTTGTAGACTCTGGATATTAGACCTCTGTCATATGGATAGATTACTTGCTCTTGTTTTTTCTGGGCACATACCTAGCAGTGGAATTGCTGGATCATATAGTAATTGTTTTTGTTTATTTTGTTTATTTTGTTTTTGTTTTTTGTAGCTGCCATTGTTTCCAACAATGCCTGCACAATTTAACAATCCTGTCAACATTGTACCAGGGGTCAATTTTTCCATGTCTTTGTCAACACTTATTATTTTCTCTTTTTTTGATAAAGGGTGAGGTGATATTGCATTGTGGTTTTGATTTGCAGCCCAATTTCAGAACTTGTTATTGGTCTATTCGGGGATTTGACTTATTTTTGGTTTAGTGTTAGGAGGGCGTATGTGTCCAGGAATTTAGCCATTTCTTCCAGATTTTCTAGCTTATTTGCATAGAGATGTTTATTGTATTCTGTGACAGTAGTTTGCATTTCTGTGGGATCAGTGGTGATATCCCCTTTATCATTTTTCATTGTGTTTATTCTATTCTTCTATTCTTTTTTATTGGTCTGGCTAGCTGACTATCTATTTTGTTAATCTTCTCAAAAAATCAGCTTCTGGATTCATCAATTTTTTGAAAGTTTTTTTGTGTCTCTATCTCCTTCATTTCAACTCTGATCTTAGTTATGTCTTGTCTTCTGCCAGCTTTTGAATTTGTTTGCTCTTACATCTCTATTTTTTTCAATTTTGATGCTAGGGTGTTGATTTCAGATTGTTCCTGTTTTCTGAGGTGGGTCTGACTTGAGCACTCCTTGGTCTGCTGGCCTCTCCGAGGGCCCTAGCCTGGTCATCCCTGCTTGCAAGGTAGCCTCTGGTGCCCTGGGGAACACCAAATAGCTTCTGTTTCAGTTGACCATGCCTGGCCAGTGCAGAGCCCCAGCAATGTGGCCCCTGTGGCCATGCATCAGTCCTCACATTCCCTCCCCACACTGCAATTTTCCCTAAGCCCATGGCAACTTCCTCAAAATCTTTCAGAAACCAAGCCTTTTGGCTGAATACATCTTGTACCACAGTCAAACCCTCAAATTCATCAAGTAGAATAAAAGAAATAAAAAAAAAATTCCAAAGATCAGCAATGTCAAAGATAGAAGGTAGATAATCCCACAGAAATAAAAAAGAATCAGTACAAAAATGCTAAAAATTCAAAAAACCACAGTGCTTTCTTTTCTTCAAATGACTGCATCCTTTCTCCAGTACGGGTCCAGAACTGGGCTGAGGCTGAGATGGCTGAAATGACAGAAGTAGAATTCACAATATGGATAGAAATGAAGTTCATTGAGGTACAGAAGTACACTGTAATCCAATGCAAGAAAGCTAAAAATTATAATAAAATATTGCAGAAGCTGGCAGACAAAATAGCCAGTATGGACAATAAATTAACCAACCTGATGGAGTTGAAAAGCACACTAAAAAGGATTTCACAATGCAATCACAATAATTAGTAACAGAATAGACCAAGTGGAGTCAAGAATCTCAGAGTATGAAGACTGGTTTTCTGAAATAAGATGGTCTGACAAGAATAGAGAAAAAAGAATAAAAAAGAAATAAACAAAACTTCTGAAAAATATGAGATTATGTGGAGAGACATAATCTATGACAGATTATCGTATCTGAAAGAGATGAGGAGAATGTAATCAACAAAGAAAACATATTTCAGCATATCCTTTATGAGAACTTCCCCAATCTAGTTTGAGATGGCAACATTAAAATTCAGGAAACGCAGAGAACCACAGTAAGAGACCCACAACAATATCATCCCCAATACATATAGTAATTAGATTATCCAAGGTAAAAATGAAATAAAAAATGTTTAAGGCAGCCAGAGAGAAAGGCCAAGTAACCTACAAAGGGAAGCCCATTAAAATAACAGCGGGCTTCTAGGCTGAAACCCTACAAGCCACAAAAGATGGGGGTAAATATTCAATATTATTAAAAGAAAAGAAATTCCAACCAAAAATTTTATATGTCCAAATTAGGCTTCATATGTGAAGGAGAAATAAGATATTTTTCATACTAGCAAATGCTGAGGGAATTCCTTACCACCAGACCTCCTTTACCAGAGCTCCTGAAGAAAGCACTCAATAAGGAAAGGAAAGACCATTACCTCACTGACAATAACAGACAAATTATCAAGACAGAAAATTAACAAAAATATTCAGAACCTAAATTCAGAACTGGATCAAATGAACCTGACAGATTTCCATATAACTCTCCACTCAAAAACAGCAGAATGTACCTTCTTCACATCACCACATGGCACATATTCTAAAATTGATCATGTGCACAAAAACTGAAATTATAATAGTCTTTTGAACCACAGCACAATCAACTTAGAAGTCAAGAAAAAGAAATTTCTCAAAACCACATAATTTCATGGAAATAGAATAATCTACTCCTGAATAACTTTTGAATAAACAATGAGATTAAGGCCTGCATCAAGAAGTTCTTTGAAACTAATAAGAACAAAGTTACAACATATCAGAATCTCTAGGACACATCTAAGGCAGTGTTAATAGGGAAATTTATAGGACTAAGTGACCACATAAAGTTAAAAATATCTCAATTTAACAACATAAAATGGCAACTAAAAGAACCAGATTACCAAGAGAAAGTGAAAACAAATCTTAAAGCTAGCAGAGGACAAGAAATAACCAAAATTAGAGATGAAGTATAGAAGATTGAGACACAAAAAATCTATTAAAAAATATAAGGAAATCCAGGAGCTGTTCTTTTGGAAAACAGTAATAAAATGGATAATCTGCTAGGTACACTAATAAAGAAGAAAAATGATCCAAATAAACACAATTGGAAATGACAAGGGGTATATTACCACTGATCCCACAGAAATACAAATTACCGTCAGAGAACATTATAGACACCTATATGAAGACAAATTAGAAAATCTAGAAGAAATGGATAAGTTCCTGGACATATACACCCTCTCAAGACTCAACCAGGAAAAAATTAAATCTCTGAACTGATCAATAATGGGCTCTGAAATTGAGGCAGAAATAAATAGACTACCAACTAAAAAGAATAAAACCCAGGACCAGATGGATTCACAGCTGAATTCTACCAGACATACAAAGAAGAGTCAGTACCATTCCTGATGAAACTATTCCAAAAATTTGAGGAGAGACTTCTCTCTAACTCATTCTGTGAAGCCAGGATTATCCTGATTTAAAACCTGGCAGAGATACAACAACAATAAAATAACTTCAGGTAAATATTTTTGATGATCATCAATGAAAGAAATTCTCAATAAAATACTGGCAAACATAATCCAGCAGCACATCAAAAAGCTTATCCACCACAAACAAGTAGCTTTTATCACAGGGATGTAAGGTTGGTTCCACATACACTAACGAATAAATGCTATTCATTACATAAATAGAACTAAAGACAAAAACCACATGATTATCACATTAGATCCAATAAAAGGCTTTCAATAAAATGCAACATGTCTTCATGTTAAAAACTCTCTGTAACCTAGGTATTGATAGAACATACCTCAGAATAATAAAGGTCATCTATAACTAACCCACAGCCAACATTATGATGAAAGGGCTAAAACTGGAAGCATTCCCCTTGAAAACAAACACAAGACAAGGGTGCCCTCTCTCACCACTCCTATTCAACATAGTATTGGAAGTTCTGGCAAGGCGATCAGGCAAGATAAAAAAATAAAGGCATCCAAACAGGAAGAAAGAAAGTCAAACTATTCATGTTTTCAGACAACATGATCCTCTATCTAGAAAACCCCATAGTCTAAGCCCCAAAACTTCTTAAACTGATAAACACATTCAGCCGAGTCTCAGAATACAATATCAATGTTTAAAAATCACTACTATTCTTTTCCATCAACAACAGTCAAGCCAAGAGTCAAGTCAGGAAAGCAAGCTCATTCACAGTTGTCAAGAAAATAATAAAATACCTAGGAATAGAGGCAACTACACAGGCAAAAGTTCTCCACAAGGATAATTACAAGCCACTGCTCAAAGAAATCAGAGATTATGCAAACAAATAAAAAACATTCCACACTCATAGATAGAATGAATCACTATCATTATAATGGTCATACTGACCAAAGCACTTTGTGTATTCAATATTATTTCTATTAAACTGTGACTGAGATTCTTCATGGAAGTAGAAAAAAACTATTTTAAAATTCACATAGAACCAAAAAAGAGCCTGAATAGCCAATGCAATCTTAGGCAAAAGGAACAAAGCTGCAGACATCACACTACCTGACCTCAAAGTCTACTATGGGGCTACAATAACCAAAACAGCATAGCAGTGGTAAAAGAACAAACACATAGACTAATGGAACAGAATAGAAAGCCTAGTAATAAGACTGCCCACCTACAATTTTCCACTCTGCAACAAACCTGACAAATGGATGGAATAGGGAATTTATTTCCTATTCAATAAATGGTGCTGGAAAAACTGGCTAACTATATGCAGAAGATTAAATTTGGACACCTTTCTTATACCATATACAAATATCAACTCAAGATGGATTAAAGACTTAAATGTAAAACCCAAAACTATAAGAACCCCGGAAGACCTCCTAGGCTATACTTTCCTGGGCATAGAAACAAGCAATGATTTCATGACAAAGACACCAAAGGAATCACAACAAAAGCAAAAAGTTGACAAGTGTCACCTAATTAAACATAAGTGCTTCTGCATAATGAAATAAATTGTCAACAGAATAAAGAGAAAACCTACAGAATGAAAGAAAAATTTTGCAAACTATGCATTCAAAAAAAGTCTAATATCCAGCATCTATAAGGAACTTAAAAAATTTTCAAGGGAAAAACAATTCCATTTAAAAGTGGGCAAAGAACGCAGGCACCTTTAAGAAGAAGGCATACATGCAGCCATTAAGCATATGAAAAACAAAGCTCAATATCACTGATCATTAGAGAAATGCAAATCAAAACCACAATGAGATACCATCTCGCACCAATCAGCTATTATTTAAAGTCAATAAATAACATATGCTGGCAAGGTTGCAGAGAAAAGGGAACACTTACACACTATTAATGTGAGTGTAAATTAGTTCAACCATTGTGGAAAGCTGTATCACAATTCCTAAAAAGCAGAGTTATCATTCTACTCAGTAATCCTATTCCTGGGTATATAGCTGGAGAAATATGAATTATTCTACCATAAAGGCACATGCATGCGAATGTTCATTGCAGTACTATTCACAATAGCAAAGATGGAATCAACCTAAATGTCCATCAATTACAGACTGGATAAAAGAAATGGCACATATACACCATAGAATACTATGCAACCTTAAAAAAGAACAAGATAATTTATTTGGCAGGAACATGGATAGAGCTGGAGGTTATTGTTTTTAGAAAACTACTACAGGAACAGAAAACCAAATAACATATGTTCTCACTTATAAGTGGGAGCTAAATGATGAGAATTTATGAACCCAATAAAGGAAACAACAGACACTGGGGTCTACTTGAGGTTAGAGGGTGAGAGGAGGGAGAAGAGAAGAAGATAACTATTGGATACTGAGTTGAATACTGGTTGATAAAATAATCTGTACAACAAACCCCTGTGACATGAGTTCATCTATGTAATAAACCTTTACATGTGCCCTCAAACCTAAAATATAAGTTACAAAAAAATTTAAAAAAATATTTTGAAAAAATAAAAAATATATATTTATATACCACAAAAATTAATATTTCAATGAGTAGACTTAACGGAATACTCACAAGGAATTAGTAAACTGAGTGATATATTAGAAAATATTGTATAGAATGATGCATAACGAGATGAAAAGATGGAGAGAGGCAAGCAATATAATTTATAACATTGTAACCACCCAACTGATTCTTCTTGCCTGCTGTCCAGATACATGTAATTTATCAAGACAGTGGAATTGCAGTAGAGAAAGTGCTTGGTGCACACCGAGCTGGGTAAATGGGAGACCCCAGTTTTATTATTCAAGTCAGTCTTTCTGAAAATTGGAATACTCAGATTTTTTAAAGATAGTTTGGCAGGTAAGGGGTTAGGGAGTGGGGAGTGCTGTTGGTCATATAGAAGATGAAATTGTAGGGAGTTGAAGCAGGTTTTCTTGCTGTCTTCTGTTTCTGGATGGGATTGCAGAACTGGTTGAGACAGATTACCAGTCTTGGTGGGCCAGCTGGTGCATCAGAATGCAGGGTCTGAAGAATATCTCAAACATCAACCTTCGGTTTTATAATAGTGATGTTATCCCTAGGAGTAATTTGGCGGGGGGATGGGTTGGGATCTAGTGCCCTCTGGTTGCATGAGACCAAAACCATAATTTCTGATGTAATGGCTAATTTGTTAGTTGTACAAAGGTAGTCTTCTCCAGGCAAGAAGAGGGTTTGCTTTGGGAAAGGGCTATTATTATCTTTGTTTCAAAATTAAACTATAAAATAAATTCCTTCTATAGTGAGATCAGTCTATACCCAGTAATGAGCAATGGCAGTTTGGAGGTTAAAGGCAAGATGGAGTTGGTTAGGTCACATCTCTTTTATTGTCATAATTTTCTCCTCATTATAATTTTTGCAAAGGTGGTTTCAACATGGAGTTGAGAATGAGAAGGTCTAACATGTTTAATCAGAGTCTCAGAATTTGCAGACAGGAAATGAGGCATATGAAATATCTGAAAAGATAATGTTTGAACATTCTTTAGAATTCATCAATAAAAAACATCTTGACCCTTTTTGCTTACTGTCAAAAAGGTCAAAATTAATACACACACACACACACACACATATATATATATGTAGAAAAAACAAATAGTCAAATGACTTGAACAAGGATTTCTTCTAAAATGTATACAAATGGCCAATGAGTACATGAGAAGATGTTTAATGGTATTAGGGAAATATCAGTCAAAATCATAATTAGATATCTATCCACCTAGTAGGATGGCTATAATATTAAAAATAATAAAATATAGAAAGAGCATATGTGAAGAATTTGGGACACCCCTGCGTTGTTTGTGGTAATGTAAAATGCTTACACTGTTGTGGAAGAGTGTTTCACAATTCCTCAAGAAGTGAAATATTTTATTATCACAATACCTAACAAGTTTATTGGATATACAAAAAAGAAGCTAAAAGAGAGACTCAAATAGATACTTGTATGCGAATGATTATTGCAGTATTATTCACAATAGTCAAAAGCTGGAAACAGCATAAATGTCCATCAACAAATGAATGCATAAAGAAAATGTGGTATATATATTCAATGTAATATTCAGCCATAAAAAGGAATGTCATTCAGATACATGTTACAATATGGATCAACTTTGAAAACATTACACTAAATGAAATAAGCTAGACACAAAAGTACAGATACTGTATGATTCCACATATGTGAAATATCTCGAATAGGTTTGTAGATGCAGAATGTAGATTGGAGGTTACTAGAGGTTGGAGAAAAGTGGGAAATGAGGAGTTAACAGCTTAATTGGTACAGAGTTTCTTTTTCAGGTGATAAACACATTCAAAATTAGTGGTGATGTTTGCACAACATTATGAATGGAATTAATACCAATGAATTGTACAGTAAGAATAATTAAAATGACCTTTCCTATTATATGTATAAAAAAGTAAAGCAAAAAAGAGTGGCTAAAGAGCGTTCTCTTAACTTAAAAGAAATGATAACAGAAGAAGGTTCGGAACTTTAGAAATGAAAGAAGAACATCAGAGTAGGTAAAAATAAGGGTAAATATAAACTATTTTAATTCTCATGAATTTCTTAAATTGTATGCAATGGTTCGAGTAAAAATTATAACACCACCTGACTTGGTATTTAATGTATGTGAAAAAATACTTTATTTTTATATTATGCCTAATTGGAAGTAAGATTTCTGTATTTCGAAGTGGTAATATGTCAATATAAGTATACTTTGATAAAGAACATACACATATGCTTATTACACACATGCATTATAATACCTAGACCAACCAGTAAGAACACTATAGAATTTGATACACAGTAAAACAGTAAATAAATGGATATAGAATTCTAAATACTGTATCTTAACTCACATAAAAATTATAAAATATAAATAGAAGAATTAAAACATGGGAAAGAAATAGAAAACAAGCAACAAAAAGGTAGATTTGAGCCTTAACATATTAAAGACATGTAATGTAAATAGTGTAAATGCATCAAATGAAAGACAGATTGGTAGAATAAATTTTTAAAAATCCAGCAATGTGCTTTACATGAGAATTTTGTTTTAAGTATAATGGTATGGATAGCTTGAGAGTAAAGCAACGGAAAAAGTTATACCATGCCAACAATAATACAAATAAAAGCAGAATTTGCTACAATAGTATCAAATAAAGCAGATTTTAGAGGAAAGAAAATTACTAGAAAGAGGGACATTTTGTTATAATAAAGGGATTAATCCAGAAAAAGATATAACAATTTAAAATGCATATGCACCAAGCAACAAAGTTTTAAAATACCTAAAATAAAAACTGATAGAGCTGAAAGAACAGAAAAAAAAATCACAATTATAATTGAGACTTTACTACCCAACTCACAGCAAATGGTAGAACAACTATACAGAAAATCAGCAATCATATAAAAAGGTCTGAACAACACAAACAACAGAATCTAATTGACATGTGTAGATCATTTCATCCAATAAGAGCAGAATACACTTAAAAAAAAAAGTTCCCATGGAATTTCACTGAGATAGACCATGTTCTGGTCCATAAAATGCATGTTTCCCTTTGTTAATTGAAATGAGTTGGAATTTAGTCCTCTAGGTACCTACTGTGTGTCAAGTCCTGTGTTGTGTACTGAATGTACAGAGATGAATCAGAGACATTTCTTGTCCTCAAGGAGCTCTGAATCTAGTAAGAGAGATTGAAATGTATGCAAAAAAAATGAAAGAATAAAGGGGGTTCCTTTCACTATCCAGATTTGTGCTGGGAGCATTAGTCAGCTGAAAGTAGAGTACCCAATAAATACCTCTTTACCATGCTAACAATTTCAATTCCAAAAAAGTAAAATAGGTGATTCACTCATTTCTTCACTTAAGATATTTTTATTGGGCCAGCAATGGTGGCTTATACCTGTAATCCCAAAGCTTTGAGAGGCTAAGATGGAAGGATCATTCCAGTTCAGGAGTTAAAGACAAGACTAGACAACAGAGTGAAACCCAGTTTGTAGAAAATAATAAAATAAAACAGCTGGATATCATGGCACACACCTGTAGTGCTAGCTACTTGGGAGATTGAGTCAGGAGGAGTGATTGATCACAGGAGCTAGAGGCCACAGTGAGCTGTGATTGCAGAACTGCACTTCAGCCTGGATGATAGTCAATATCCTGTTTCTTAAAAAATAAAATAAAATAAAAAATAATTGGATATCTTCTATGCACTTGACAATGAAGCTACAGCAGTAAAAAAAAGTTCTGAAATTTCCCACATGTATTCTTTCATATTCTAGTAGGAGAAAACAATGGTAAAAATTCATATGAAACCACAAAAGACTCAAATAGCTAAAGCAACCTTGAGCAAGAACAAAGATGGAGGCATCTCACTACCTGATTTCAAAATACACCAGAAAGCTATAGTAATCAAAAGAGTATGATAATAGCATAAAAACATATATAGACCACACGAAGAGAATTGAGTGCCTAGAAAAAATTGGCACATTTTTGCTCATTTGCTCTTAGATAAAAATACCAAGAATACACAATAGGGAAAGGACAGTATATTTGATAAATGGTGCTGCAAAAGCTGGATATCAAATGTAGAAGAATAAAATTGGACCATTATTTCACACAATATTTTAAAAACTGATATGGTTTGGCTGTGTCCCCACCCAAATCTCATCTTGAATGTAGCTCCCATAATTTCCACGTGTCATGGGAGGGACCCAGTGGAAGATATTGAATCATAGCGGTGGTTGTTCCCTCATATTGTTTTCACAGTCATGAATAAGTCTTATCCCAGATCTGATGGTTTTATAAGGAGAAATCCCTTTTGCATGGTTCTCATTCTCTCTTCTGCCTGCTGCCATGTAAGATGTGCCTTTTGCCTTCCACCATGATTGTGAGGCCTCCCCAGCCACGTAGAAATGTGAGTCCATTAAGCCTCTTTTTCTTTATAAATTACCCAGTCTCAGGTATGTCTTTATAAGCACCGTGAAAACAAGCTAATACAGTAAATCAATTCAAAATGGATTAAAATCTTATATGTAAGACCTGATGTTGTAAAACTACTAGAAGAAAATAGTGAATAAGCTTCTTGACATTGATTTGGCCAATGAGTTTTTGGATATAGCCATGAAAGCAAAAGCAGCAAAAGCAAAAATAGACAAACGGGATTATGTAAACTAAAATATAGAAAAAAAAAAAAAAAAAAAAGTGAAGGGACAACCTATGAAATAAGATAAAATGTTTTCAAATTATAGATCTTTTAAGGAATTAATGCACAAAATACATAAGAAAATAAGCAACTCGATGTTAAAATAAACATAAATAACCAAATTAAAAATGCACATGGAACATGAATGCATATTTCTCAAATAAGACACACACATGTTTAACTGATATATGTAAACATGTTGACCATCACTGATTATTAGGGAAATGTGAATCAAAACCACTATGAGATACCAACTCTTACCGGTTAAGATGGCTATTACCAAAAAGACAAATGATAAGAAATCTTCATGAAGATATGGGGAAAAGGGAATCCTTGTACACCATTGAAGGGATTGTAAATTGTTACAGCCATTATGAAAAACTGTATGAAGGTTTCTAAAAAATAGAACTACCATAAATAATCCACCAATTCCATGTCTGGGTATATAGCAAAAATAAATGAAATCAGTATTTTGAAAAAAATATTTGCATTCCCATATTCCTTGCAACATTACTAGTAACAGTCAAGTTGTGGAATCAACCTATGTGTACATCAAAAAATTAATGGACAAAGAAAATGTGGTGTATGTATGTATAAAGAAATATTATTCAGACATACAAAAGACAGAAATCTTGTCATTTGAAGCAACATGGAAAAACCTGGAGGGCATTATGTTAAGTGATACAAGACAGAAACAGAAAGATAAATGTTGCATGATCTCATTTATATGGGGAAACTAAAAAAGTCAAGCACATAGCAACAATAGAAAGGTAGCTTCCATGGGCTGAGGGTGAGGTAAATGGAGAAAAGTTGGAGAAGAGTACAGAGTTTTAGTTATGAAGAGTGAATAAGTTGTAGATGTAATGTACAGTGTAGCAACTATAGCTAATAATACTATTTTGTATACTTGTAATTTGCTGAGAATCCATCTTAAATGTCCTTATCACAAAAAGGTGACTGTTTGAGATAATATACATGTTAATTAGCTTGATTGTGGTTATACATACACAATGTATACATATATAAAAATTACATTCTACATTTAAAACATATACGGTTTTAAAATATTTTATTTATTTATTTTTTCATAATTTAGATTCAGGAAGTACATATACATGGGTATATGGTGTGATGCTGAGGTTTGGGTTTCTAATGATTTTATTTCCCAAGGGGTGAACATAGTACTTGATAGGTTGTTTTTCAACCACTGTCTCTGTTTCCCCTTCCCTTCTTTGAGAGTCGCTAGTGTCTAACATTCTCGTCTTTGTTACCATATGTACCTGGTGGTTAGCTTCCACTTACAAGAGAGAACATGTGTTATCTGTTTTTCCATCCCTGCATTAATCTGCTTCTAACAATGGCCTTCAGCTGCATCCATGTTGATGCAAAAAATCATAAATGTATTCTTTTTTAAGCCCGTGTAACACTTCATGGTGTGTATGTAACACATTTCCTTTATCCAGCCAATAGTTGACGGGCACCTAGATTGATTCCCTGTCTTTGCTATTTTGAACAGAGCTGCAATGAACATACAAATGCAGATGACTTATTGGTAGAATGATTTATTTTCTTTTGGAGATATACAGAGTAATAGGATTACTGGGTTAAATGGTAGTTCTGTTTTAAATTCTTTGAGAAATCTCCAAACTGCTTTCCACAGTGACTGAACTAATTTGCATTCCCACTAACAGTATATAAATATACCCCGCCCCCCCCCCCCTCTTTTTTGCAGCCTCAGAAACACCTGTTTTTTATTTTTTATTTAAGTTCTGGGGTACCTGTGCAAAACATGCAGGTTTGTGACATAGGTATTCACATGCCATTGTTGTTTGCTTCACCCATCAACCCAACATCTACATTAGGTATTTCTCCTGATGCTATCCATCCCCCACCCCTCACTCCACAACAGGACCTGGTATGTGATGCCCCCAACTCTGTGTCCATGTGTTCTCATTGTTCAACTCCCACTTATGAGTAAGAACATGTGGTGTTTGGTTTTTTGTTTCTGTGTTAGTTTACTGAGAATGATGATTTAGAGCTTCATCCATGTCCCTGCAAAGGACCTGAATTCATCCATTTTATGGCTGCATAGTATTCCATAGTGTGTATGTGCTACATTTTCTTAATTCAGTCTATCATTGATGGACATTTGGGTTGGTCCTAAGTCTTTGCTATTGTGAACAGTGCCGAAATAAACACATGTGTGCATGTGTCTTTCTAGTAGAATGATTTATAATACATTGGCTATACACCCAGTAATGGAATGGCTGGGTCAAATGGTATTTCTAGTTCTAAATCCTTGAGGAATTGCCACACTATCTTCCACAATGATTGAACTAATTTACACTCCCACCAACAGTGTAAAAGTGTACCTATTATTCCACACCCTCCCTAGAATCTTTTGTTTTCTGACTTTTTAATAATCATGTTGTTTCCTGACTTTTTAATAATCACCATTCCACCTGGCATGATATGGAATCTCATTGTGGTTTTGATTTGCATTTCTCTAATGACCGGTGATGATGAGCTTTTATTCATGTGTTTGTTGGCTGCATAAAAGTCTTCTTTTGAGAGCTGTCTGGTAAAATCCTTTGTCCACTTTTTGATAGGGTTGTTGTTTGTTTTTGCTTGTACATTTAAGTTTTTGTGGATTCTGGATATTAGCCCTTTGTCAGATGGATAGACTGCAAAGATTTTCTCCCATTCTCTAGGTTGCCTGTTCACTCTGATGATAGTTTCTTTTGCTGTGCAGAAGCTCTTTAGTTTAATTAAATCACACTGTGAATTTTGGCTTTTGTTGCCATTGCTCTTTGTGTTTGAGTCATGAAGTCTATGCCCATGTCTATGTTTTGAATAGTATTGCCTAGGTTTTCTTTTAGGATTTTTATGATTTGGGGTCTTTTGTTTAAGGCTTTAATCCATTTTTAGTTAATTTTTGTATAAGGTGTAAGGGAGGGATCCAGTTTCAGCTTTCTACATATGGCTAGCCAGTTTTCCCAACATCATTTTATTAAATGGGGAATCCTTCCCCATTGCTTGTTCTTGTGAAGTTTATCAAAGATCAGACGGTTGGAGATGTGTGGTGTTATTTCTGAGGCCTCTGTTCTTTTTCATTGGTTTATATATCTGTTTTGGTACCAGTACCATGCTGTTTTTGTCACTGTAGCCTTCTAGTATAGTTTGAAGTCAGGTAGCATGATGCCTCCAGCTTTGTTCTTTTTGCTTAGGATTGTCTTGGCTATGCAAACTTTTTTTTTTGGTTCCATATGAAATTTAAAGTATTTTTTTCCAAATCTGTGAAGAAAGTCAATATTAGCTTGATGGGAATAGGATTGAATCTATGAATTACTTTGGGCAGTATGGCCATATTCACAATATTGATTCTCCCTATCCATGAGCATGGAATGTTTTTCCATTTGTTTGTGTCCTCTCTTATTTCCTTGAACAGTGGTTTGTAGTTCTCCTTAAAGAGGAGGGTTTTTCGTGTCTTTATCTCCTTTAGTTCTGCTCTGATCTTAATTATTCCTTGTCTTCTGCTAGTTTTTGAATTTGTTTGCTCTTGCTTCTCTAGTTTTTTTTTATTGTGGTGTTAGGTTGTCGATTTTAGATCTTTCCTGCTTTCTCTTGTGGGCATTTAGTGCTATAAATTTCCTTCCATACATTGCTTTAAATGTGTCTCAGAGATTCTGATTCATAGTGTCTTTGTTCTAATTAGTTCAAAAAACGTCTTTATTTCTGCCTTAATTTTGTTATTCATCAAGTAATCATTCAGGAACAGGTTGTTCAGTTTCCATGTAGTTGAGCGGTTTTGAGTGAGTTTCTTAATCCTGAGTTCTGATTTGATTGCACTGTGGTCTGAGAGACTATTTGCTATGATTTCCATTCTTTTGCATTTGGTGAGGAGTGTTTTACTTCCAAACATGTGGTCAATTATAGAATAAGTGGGATGTGGTGCTGAGAAGAATGTATATTCTGTTTATTTGGGGTGGAGAGTTCTGTAGATGCCTATTAGGTCTTCTTGGTCCAGAGCTGAATTCAAGTTCTGGGTATTCTTGTTGATTTTCTCTCTCATTGATCTGTCTAATATTGACAGTGGGGTGTTTAAGTCTCCTACTATTATTGTGTGGGAGTCTAAGTCTCCTTGTAGGTCTCTAAAAACTTGTTTTATGAATCTGGATGCTCCCATATTGGGTGCATATGTATTTAGGAGAGATAGCTCTTCTTGTTGCATTGATCCGTTTACCATTATGTAATGCCCTTCTTTGTTTCTTTTCATTTTTGTTGGTTTAAAGTCTGTTTTATCAGAGACTTGGATTGCAATCCCTGCTTTTTCTTTTCTTCTTTCCATTTGCTTGGTAAATATTTCTCAAACCCTTTATTTTGAGCCTATGTGTGTCTTTGCATGTGAGGTGGGCGTCCTGAATATAGCACACCAAAATGTCTTGATTCTTTATCCAATTTGCTGGTCTGTCTCTTTTAATTGGGGGCATTTAGGCCATTTACATTTAAGGTTAATGTTGTTATGTGTTAATTTGATCCTGTCATCATGATGCTAGCTGGTTATTTTGCACAATAGTTGATACAGTTTCTTCACAGTGTTGTTAGTCTTTTATTTTGGTATGTTATTGCAGTGGCTGCTACCAGTTTTTCCTTTCTATGTTTAGTGCTTCCTTCAGGCACTCTCTTAGGCAGGTCGGTGGTGACAAAATCCCTCAGCCTTTGCCTGTTTGTAAAGAATTTCAATTCCCCTTCACTTACGAAGCTTAGTTTGGCTGGATATGAAATTCTGGGTTGAAAATTCTTTTCCTCAAGAATGTTACATATTGGCCTCTACTCTGTTCTGTCTTGTAGGGTTTCTGCCAAGAGATCAACTGTTAGTCTGATGAATTTCTCTTTGTGGGTAACCCGACCTTTCTCTCTGGCTGCTCTTAACATTTATTCCTTCATTTCAACCTTGGTGAATCTGTTGATTACGTGTCTTGGGGTTACTCTTCTTGAGGAGGAACTTTGTGGTGTTCTTGGTATTTCTTGTATTTGAATGTTGGCCTGCCTTGCTAAATTGGGGAAGTTCTCTTGGATAATATCCTGAAGAGTGTTTTCCAACTTGGTTCCATTCTCCCCATCATTTTCAGGTACACCAATCAAACATACATTTGATCTTTTCACATAGTCCCATATTTATTAGAGTCTTTGTTTGTTTCTTTTCACTCTTTTTTTCTCTAATCATATCTTCTTGATTTATTTCATTGAGTTGATCTTCAATCTCTGATATCCCTTCTTCTGCTTTATCGATTTGGCTATTGCTACTTTTGTATAATTCATGAAGTTTTCGTGCTGTGCTCTAAACTGGTTATTCTAGTTAGCAATTCCTCTAACATTTTTTCAAGGTTCTTAGCTTCCTTGAATTTGGTTAGAACATGCTCCTTTAGCTTGACGGAGTTTGTTATTACCCACCTTCTGAAGCCTACTTCTGTCAGTTCTTCAAACTCATTCTCTGTTCAGTTTTGTTCCCTCACTGGCGAGGAGTTGTGATGCTTTCGAGGAGAAGAGGAGCTCTGATTTTTGGAATGTTCAGCCTTTTTGCACTGGTTTCTCTCCATCTTTGTGGATTTATCTACTTTTGTTCTTTGATGTTGGTGATCTTAGGGTGGAGTTTCTGTGTGGATGTACTTTTTGTTGATGTTGTTACTATTCCTTTGGTCTTTGATGTTGGCGACCTTTGGATGGGGTCCCTGAGTGGATATCTTTTTCTTGACATTGATATTATTTGTTTCTGTTTGTTAGTTTTCCTTATAATAGGCACCTCTGCTGCAGATCTGCTGGAGTGCGCTGCAGGTCCACTCCAGACTGTTTGCCTGGGTATCACCAGGGGAGGTACAGAACAGAAAAGATTGCTGCATTTTCCTTCCTCTGGAAGTTTTATTCCGGAGGGGCACCTGCCAGATGCCAATCAGAGTTCTCCTCTATGAGGTGTTTGCCCACTTCTGCTGGGAGGCATCTCCCAGCCAGGATACACGAGGTCAGGGACCCTCTTGAGGAGGTGATCTGTCCCTTATTGGCGTTTGAAGACTCTGCTGGGAGATTTGCTGCAGTCTTCAGAGCTGTCAGGCAGGAACACTTAAGTCTGCTTAAACTGTGCCCACAGCTGCCCCTTTTCCCAGGTGCTCTGTCTCAGGGAGATGGGGCTTTTATCTACAAGTTCCTGACTGGGGTTGCTGCTTTTTTTTTCAGAGATGCCCTGCCCGGAGAGAAGGAATCTAGAGAGGCAGTCTGGCTGCAATGGCCTTGTTTAGCTGTTGTGGGCTCTGCCCATTTCAAACTTCCTGGCATCTGTGTTTACACTATGAGGGTAAAACCGCCTATTCAAGCCTCAGTGATGGCAGATGGCCCTGCCCCCACCAAGGTCCAGCGTCTCAGGTCTACCTCAGACTGCTGTACTAGCATCAAGGATTTCAAGCTTGTGGATCTCAGCTTGTTGGACTCTGTGGAGGTGGGACCTGCGGAGCCAGACCAGTTGGCTCCCTGGCTTCAACCCCCTTTCCAGGGGAGTGAAAGGTTCTGTCTCACTGGTGTTCCAGGTGACACTGGGGTATGAAGAAAAAAAAAAAAAAAAAAAAAAAAATCCTCCTGCAGCTAGCTCAGTTGTCTGAAACCCAGGGCTTTTGTGGCATAGGCACCAGAGGGAATCTTCTGGTCTGCTGGTTGCAAAAAACATGGGAAAAATGCAGTATCTTCCCTGGAGTGGACCGTTCCTCCCAGTACAGCCTCTCACGGTATCCCTTTGCTGGGAGAGTTAGATCCCCTGACTCCTTGCACTTCCCAGGTGAGGCAACACCTCACCCTGCTCACCCTCCATGGGCCGCACCCATTGTCCAACCAGTCCCTATGAGATGAACCGGGAACCACAGTTGGAAATGCAGAAATCACCTGCCTTCTGTGTTGATCTTACTGGGAGCTGCAAACTGGAGCTATTCCTATCCAGCCATCTTACCACAGACTGTTTTTTTTTTTTTTTTTTTCTTTTTTCTTTTTAATACTACTCATTCTGACTGTTGTGAGATGGTATCTAATTGTGGTTTTATTTTCAGGTCTCTGATGATCAGTAATGTGAGGAATTTTTTCATGTTTTCTGGCCACTTATATGTCTTCTTTATTTTTATTTATG
This sequence comes from Piliocolobus tephrosceles, assembly GCF_002776525.5. NCBI lineage: Eukaryota > Metazoa > Chordata > Mammalia > Primates > Cercopithecidae > Piliocolobus > Piliocolobus tephrosceles. The sequence continues at coordinate 86,564,366 of NC_045445.1, forward strand.
TATTTGAGACAAAAATGTCACCAACACTGTAGTGCAATGATGTGACCTCAGCTCACTGCATTCTCTGTCACCTGGTTTAAATAATTCTCATTCCTTAGCCTCCTGAGTAGCTGGGATTACAGGCATGTGCCACCATGCCAAGCTAATTTTTTTTTTTTTTTTTGTATTCTTAGTAGAGATGGAGTTTTGCCATGTTAGCCAGGCTTCTCTCAAACTCCTGTCCTCAAATGATCTGCCAACCCACACCTCCCAAAGTGCTGCAATTACAAGGGTGAGTCACCACGCCCAGCCAGAAATGTCTTTTATAAAGAAGTGTCTGTTTGGAACATATCTCAAAATAGTAAGAGCTGGGGGGTGGAGCAAGATGGCCGAATAGGAACAGCTCCAGTCTCCATCTCCCAGCGAGAGCAACACAGAAAACCAGTGATTTCTGCATTTTCAACTGAGGTACTGGGGTCATCTCACTCGGGAGTGCCGGAAAATCCGTGCGGGTCAGCTGCTGCAGCCTGAGCAGCTAGAGCTGAAGCAGGGCGAGGAATCGCCTCACCTGGGAAGCGCGAGGGGGAAGGGAGTCCCTTTTCCTAGCCAGGGGAACTGAGACACACAACACCTGGAAAATCGGGTAACTCCCACCCCAATAATGCGCTGTAACACCGGCACACCAGAGAATATATCCCACACCTGGCCGGGAGGGTCCCACGACCACGGAGCCTCCCTCCTTGCTAACACAGCAGTCTGCAGCAATCTAACCGCAAGGCAGCAGCGAGGCGGTGGGAGGGGTGCCCGCCATCGCTGAGGCTTAAGTAGGTAAATAAAGCCGCTGGGAAGCTCGAACTGGGTGGAGCTCACAGCAGCTCAAGGAAACCTGCCTGTCTCAGTAGACTCCGCCTCTGGG
>NC_045445.1:86575260-86588079 GCF_002776525.5 Piliocolobus tephrosceles
GTATTAATTTTAGATTTTTTATTTTGTGAACAATAATTTTCATAATTTGATAGAACTGATATTGAATTTCTAGCTTGCTTTGTGTAGTATGAACATTTTAATGATATTGATTCTTCCAATCCATAAGCATGACATGCTTTTCCATTTCTTTGTATCACCTGTGATTTCTTTCAGCTGTGTTTTATAGTTCTTCCTATACAGATGTTTAACCTCTTTGGTTAGACGCATTCCTAGGTATTTTACATGGAATTACATTCTTGATGTGGTAACCAGCTTGAATGTTATTGGTGCAGAAAAATTCTATGATTTTTGAATATTAATTTATACCCAGGGATTTGGTGAGGTCATTCATAAGATCTAGGAATGTTTGGCAAACTATTTTGGGTTTTCTAGGTATAGAATTATATTGTCAGTGAAAAGAGAAAATTTTACTTTCTCTTTTTAAATTTGGATGTATTTTATTACTCTAATCTGATTTTTCCATGCTTTCCTGCTGTTTTCACCCTACATACACACCTAGAAAAAGTATATCAGTTCCTGAATGATGGGATGGGGAAACTCAATTCAAATTCAAACTTGGCTTGTGATAGCGATCTCATCTCATTTTCACTTCTGCAACCAGATGATAGAAAACTACTCTAAAAGGTACTCAGTAAATTTCCATATGCCCTTGAGGCAAATCTTCCAGCTATTTCTGAAATTCACAAAATGTCTATAGTGAATGACTTTTAGTAGCCTAAGGAGTAATTTATATCCTTGCTATCCTTAGTAATGCTATGTAACTGACACAGATGGAGGCCCAATGAGTTAGCAACAAACAAAATAATCTTCAATGGATGCATTAGTTTTCTTTCATTTAAAGGCAAAAAAGCAATTACATATTTAATTGAGTCATTCTGAGTGCAAACCTGGATTTCATGGCTTCTCTTTGTCAGACATTTTCATTAAGCTAGAGATGGGAAGATATTAGGCAATGCATTACGTAAAAATCAATTTAACTTCAAAGAATAGTGCTAGGCTCTGGGCTTGGGGATGTTCTGGAGAAATCCCAACCTGCTTCTACATCTGTACTTGCTGCTACCCTCCTCACAGAGCTTATGCTCCTGTAATCCATAACCTTCCTAGTGCTTATGGAAGAAGTATTTTAATAAAGGCTGACATTTTGATTGCTTGCTATGCACTTGATACTGTTTAAAGTACTTGGACTGCATTATTTTATTGAACTTTCACATCAACTTATCAGGAAGGTGCTATTTATTATCTTCATTTGAAAGATGAGCAAATGAATACTCAGAGTAATAAAGAGATCTTTCAAAGAAAGTAAATATGAGAATTAGACAAATATCAGGCCAATTCCAGAGTCTATTCATTCATTCAATATTCATTCCAAGATTCCTTATACTCAATTCTTTTATTAACCTCTGCGTTTTTGCGCTTGCCATTTCCTCTACCCTGAATGTTCATTTCTATATAGAAAGCTCCTCTTTGCTTTTCAAATCTCAGTCTCATCATTTTATCTTTTGTGAAAACTTCGATACCTCTCCCATGCAGAAATTGTTCATCTCCACTCTGTGCTTATGCTGATTATCTGTATGTATTATAGTTTGGCAGTTCACATACTTGATTTGGTTATTGGAGAGGCTAGGAGACCCTGGAAGAGAAAAACTTAGCAGAGGTGCTCAGGAAGTGGCTCTTTAATAAATGAATAAATTAATAAATAAATAAAGCAAAGGTAGACTAATCCTTAACCCAATATTCTACTAAATTTATACAGGAAAATATGGATTTTGTCCTTTTTGAGAAAAGGAGGTGTATTAGTCTGTTCTCACATGGCTAATAAAGACATGCCTAAGACTTGGTAATTTGTAAAGGGTAGAGGTGTAATTGACTCACAGTTCTACATGGTTGGGGAGGCTTCACAATCATGGTGGAAGGCTAATGAGGAGCAAAGTAACATCTTACATGGCAGCAGGCAAGACAGAATGTGAAGGGAAACTCCAATTTATATAACTATTACAACCCCTGAGACTTATTCACTGTCATGAGAACAGCATGGGAAAAACCCACCCCCATGATTTAATTTTTTTGCCTCCATATTTCAATCCTACTCGGTTCCTCCCATGACACATGAGGATTATTACAATTCAAGGTGAGATTTGGGTAAGATGCAAGTTACCCACATTATTAATAAAAATAAAGAAATTATTACAAGCCCAGAGACTATTATACACAATTTTATATCCATAAAGTCAACAACTTAGACAAGATGAACCAATTCATTGAAAAACACAAGTTAGCAAAGCTCATGTAACCGTGATTGGGTAACGTGAACAGTCTTAATTCATTACAAAATGGATAAAACTTTCCAAGAAAGAAAACTCCAATTCAGTTGAATTTTATGGTTAACAAGCCATATATACTTAGGCAAAAAGTAAGTTAAAAGATACTGATTTACACAGTCTCTTCCAGAAAACTGAAGAATATTTTTCATTTCATTTAATGAGGCTGGTGTTACCTTGACACTAAAGCCAACAAAGACATTACAAGAAAAAAAAATGTAGACCAATATTTATTATAAACAAGTTGTAAATAAAATATAGCCACATGTAAAAATCATAATACATCACCACCAAGTATGGCTTATCCAAGGACTGGAAGACCTATTTGAAAATAAACCAATATATTTTACTAATCATTAAATTAGTAACAAATACTATTATCTCAAGGAGATACAAAAAACGCATTGGAAAAAATCAACATATATTTATAATAGAAATTCTAAACAAACTAGGAATAGAAGGAAACTTCAGTGTTCTATTAAAGCATATCTAAAAGAACTTATAACTAAGATTCCACTTAATTGTACTGGAGGTCCTATCCAGAGCCATAAAACAAAAAATGAAACAAAAAGAAAAGGATGGGAATTAAAGAAACATTATCTCTATTTGCAGTCATCATGGTCATCTGTATATAACCCCTTTAAGGAATTTACAAAAAGTTCCTGAAATCGAAAAGTTAGTTTAGAGTGGAAGCAGAGCAAGATGGCAGAATAGAGGCCTTCACAGCTTGTCCTCCCCAAAGAAATATCCAATTCAACAATTATCCACTCAAAAAATTACCTACATAAGAAACAGAAATCAGGTGAATAATCATAATACACTGTTTTAACTTCATTTCACTGAAAGAGGCACTAAAGAGTGTAGAAAAGGTAATCTTAAATTGCGAATGACACCCAACTCTCATTCCCTGGCAGCAGCTGTTTGGAGTGTAGTGAGAATATGTGCATTTGTGGGAGGAAAGTGCAGTGATTGTGACACTTTGCACTGAGATTCAGTGCTGCCCTGTCAAAGAGGAAAGAAATGATAAACAGAACTCAGGCAATGCTGGAGAGAGGATTTAGACTTGCTCTAGCCAGAAGAGAATTGCTTAACACAGCAGTCGCAAGTTGAGTTTTGGCACGCCCCATTACCATAGGATATTTTGTCCCCAAATAAGCTTGAAAAGCAGTCTAGGTCACAAGGACTGCAACTCCTAGGCAAGTTCCGGTGCTGTGCTGGGCTTGAAGCCATTGCACTTGGTGGGCATGCAACCTAGTGAGACAAAAGCCAGGGTATCTAAGAAAGTGATTGCAAAACTGTTTTTCAAAACCCAGGCAGTACAGCTTGCAGCAACAAAATTGACTCATTTCTTTTGTTTGAGAAAGAAGAGAAAAGAATAAAGAGAGCCTGTTCTTGCAACTTGGATACCAGCTCAGCCACAGTAAAATGGGGCACCTGGCATAGTCATGAGGGCCCCATTCCAGGCCCTACCACTCAGATGACATTTCTAGACACACTCAGTGTCTAGAAGAGAACTCACTGCCTTGAAGGGAAGGATTCAGTTATGACAAGCTATATCATCCGCTGACTAAAAAGCCCCGAATAACCAGCAACCATATGCAGGTAGTATGCCATGGGTCTTGGGTGAGACTCTGAGATATGTTGACTTCCAGTGAAACCCAGTACATTCCCACTTGTGGAGGCTACAGTCAGAGATACCTTCAGTTTGAGAAAAGCAGAGGGAAATGTAAAGAGGACTTCGTCTTGCATCTTAGGTACCAGCTTGGCCACAGAAAGGTAAAGCAACAAGTGAACTCTTGGGGTCCCTAATTCCAGGTGTTGGGTCTTAAATGGCATTTCTGGACTATCCTGTTCAGAGTGGAGTACAATACCTTGAAGTTTGACTCACAGTCCTGGCAGAACTCACCGCAAGCTGACTGAAGAAACTTTGGCCCTTAAGTAAACATTGGCAGTAGCTTGGCAGTACTCCCCGTGGGCCTGTGGTGATGGTGGCAAAAGGAGGGAGTCCTTCTAGCAGTGGAAAAGAAAAGAAAGAGTAAAAATCCATGTACCTTGCACCAGAATAGCTGCAGTAAAACAGAGTATAAGTCAATTTTTAAGGCTACTGACCCCATTTACTGACTCCTAGATGCCATTTGTGGACCCACCTGGGACCTCAGAGAACTTGCTGCCATGAAGGGAAGAACATTAGCCTGTCTACATTTACTACCCGCTGATTAATCATAGAGACCTAGTGCCATGAGTAAATGTAGGCAGTGAATACAGAGGGCGTTGAGTGAGACCCAGGGCTCTTCTGGCTTCAGGACTGACTGAGTGCAGTTTCTGTTATTGTGACCACAGAGGTACTTGTGTTCCCCCTACTCTAGCTCCAGGAAACTCAGAAAAAACAGAGAGACTCAGTTTTGGGGGGAAACAGTAACAGAAGAGAACAAGCATCTCTTCTTGAGAATCCAAAGAGATTTTCTGTATCTTATCCAGAACCACAAAGGTGATACCTCCACAAGACTGCAGGAACCACAGCAGTAATGGGCTTATAATAAAATTTGAAGGACTTGGGTGTTGTGATCTAAGCCTAATACAGATATAGCTTTGATCACAATGCCTATCCCTACAAATACCTGGAAAGCCTACCCAGGAAGGATGAGTATAAAAATACACATATGGGGCGGAGCAAGATGGCCAAAAAGGAACAGCTCCAGTCTCCAGCTCCCAGCGTGAGCGACACAGAAGGCAGGTGATTTCTGCATTTTCAACTGAGGTACTGGGTTCATCTCACTCGGGAGTGCAAGACAATCAGTGCTGGTCAGCTGCTGCAGCCCGACCAGCAAGAGCTGAAGCAGGGCGAGGCATCGCCTCACCTGGGAAGCGCAAGGGAGAAGGGAGTCCCTTTTCCTAGCCAGGGGAACTGAGACACACAACACCTGGAAAATCGGGTAACTCCCACCCCAATACTGAGCTGTACCAAGAGTCTTAGCAAACGGGCACACCAGGAGATTATATCTCACACCTGGCCGGGAGGGTCCCACTCCCGCCCATGGAGTCTCCCTCATTGCTAGCACAGCAGTCTGCTATCTAACTGCAAGGCAGCAGCGAGGCTGGGGGAGGGACGCCCGCCATTGTTGAGGCTTAAGTAGGTAAACAAAGCCGCCGCTGGGAAGCTCGAACTGGGTGGAGCTCACAGCAGCTCAAGGAGCCCTGCCTGTCTCTGCAGACTCCACCTCTGGGGACAGGGCACTGCTAATCAACAACAACAACAACAACAACAACAACAACAACAACAACAAGGCAGCAGAAACCTCTGCAGAGGCAAATGACTCTTTCTGACAGCATTGAAGAAAGCAGTGGAGCTCCCAACAGGGAGGTTGAGATCTGAGAAAGGACAGACTGCCTGCTCAAGTGGGTCCCTGACCCCTGAGTAGCCTAACTGGGAGACATCCCCCACTAGGGGCAGACTGACACCCCACACCTCACACGGTGGAGTACACCCCTGAGAGGAAGCTTCCAAAGCAAGTATCAGACAGGTACACTCGCTGTTCAGCAATATTCTATCTTCTGCAGCCTCTGCTGCTGATACCCAGGCAAACAGGGTCTGGAGTGGACCTCAAGCAATCTCCAACAGACCTACAGCTGAGAGTCCTGACTGTTAGAAGGAAAACTAACAAACAGGAAGGACACCCACACCAAAACCCCATCAGTGTGTCAGCATCATCAAAGACTACAGGCAGATAAAACCACAAAGATGGGGAAAAAGCAGGGCAGAAAAGCTGGAAATTCAAAAAGTAAGAGCGCATCTCCCCCTGCAAAGGAGTGCAGCTCATCGCCAACAATGGATCAAAGCTGGACGGAGAATGACTTTGACGAGATGAGAGAAGAAGGCTTCAGTCCATCAAACTTCTCAGAGCTAAAGGAGGAATTATGTACCCAGCGCAAAGAAACTAAAAATCTTGAAAAAAGAGTGGAAGAATTGATAACTAGAATAATTAATGCAGAGAAGCCCATAAACGAACTGACAGAGATGAAAACCATGACACGAGAAACACGCGACAAATGCACAAGCTTCAATAACCGACTCGATCAACTGGAAGAAAGAGTATCAGCGATTGAGGACGAAATGAATGAAATGAAGCGAGAAGAGAAACCTAAAGAAAAAAGAAGAAAAAAGAAAAATACACACACAGCAAAGTCTATGATAAATACCCAATTCTTCAAGTCCGGACACAAAAAATATCCACCAGCATCAAGACCATCCAGGAAAATATGACTTCACAAAATGAACTAAATAAACCACCGGGGACCAATCCTAGAGATACAGAAATATGTGACATTTTAGACAGAGAAATCAAAATAACTCTCTTGAGGAACTCAAACAAATTCAAGATAACATAGAGAAGAAATTCAGAATTCTATGAGATAAATGTAACAAAAAATTGAATTAATTATATAGAATCAAACAGAAATTTTGGAGTTGAAAAATGAAATTGACATACTAAAGAATTCATAGCCTTTTAAAAGCTGAATTTGTCAAACAGATTATGGAATTAATGAGCTTGAAGACAGGCTATTTGAAAATACACAATCAGAGGATACAAAACATAAAGTAATGGAAAACAATGAAGCAAACCTACAAGATCTAGAAAATGCTTCTAAAGGGTACATCTAAGAGATACTGGTCTTGTGGAAGAGGTAGAGAGAAAAGTGTAGAAAATTTACTCAAAGTAATAATAACAAAGAGCTTCCCGAATCTAGATAAATATATCAGTATCCAAGTACAAAAAGGTTGTAGAACACAAAGCATATTTGAAGATTATGTATGATTATGTGTGATATTTAACCCAAAGTCGACTACATTAAGCCCTTTAAGTAAAACTCCCAAAGCTGAATGATAAAAAAAATCCTAAAAGCAGCAAAAGAATAAAAACAAATTACATATAATGGAGCTCCAATACATCTGGAACCAAATTCTCATTGGAAACCCTACAGGCCAGTAATGAGTGGCATAACATATTTAAAGTGTTGAAAGAAACAATATTTTACCCTAGAAGAGTATATTTCATAAAAATATTATTCAAGCATGAAAAAGAAATAATATCCCAGACAAACAAAAGCCGAGGGATTTCATCAACACCAGACTTGCCCCACAGTAAATGCTAAAGGGAGTTCTAAAGTCAGGAAGAGCTGGGATGTTAATGAACAAGAAGAAATCATGTGAAGGTACAAAACTCATGGGTAATAGTAACTACACAGAAAATTACAGAATATTATAAAACTGTATTTGTGGTGTGTAAACTAAACTTAAGTAGAAATACTAAAAGAGCAACCAACAAAAATAATAACTATAACAACTTTTCCAAACATAGTACAGTAACATAAATAGAAATGAGAACAACAAAAAAGGGGACAGACAAAGTTAGTGTTGAGTTTTTATTAGTTTTTGTTTGTTTGTTTTTGATGCAATCATTTTTAAGTTGTCATCAGTTTAAAATAATGAGTTGTAAGAGAGTATTTACAAGCCTCATGGTAACCACAAATCAAAAAACATACAACGTATACAAAAATATAAGACAATCAATTACAACATATCTCCCAAGAAATCAACTTCTTTAAATAAAATACAAAAACAAACAAACAAAAGAAGAGGAGACCAAATGTGATTTCAAGACAAAAACTATAAGAGACAAAGAAGGTCACTATATAATGATAAAGGGTTAAATTTAATAAGAGGGCTGTATTAGTTAGTGTTCTCTTAGGAAGACTAATAGGAGAAATTATATATATAAATATATGTGTTGGTGTCTGCTGCAGGCAAATTGGGCACTCAGCAGTGGCTGTAGCCAGGTCAGCCTTGGTGAGTGGAAGTCCATGTTGCTGAGCCCGTGTGTAACCTCCATGCCTGCCACCATGGCCAGTTTGTCCACGAGCCCATTGGGTGATGACAGGTGTGGCTGGGGTAAGAGACTGAGTGGTTTCAACAGAATGGATCAACCTATCCACTTGATTATTAAACTCCTCCATTGCTTAGGTCACCCGTTGGTGATGACTCACATGGGACATAAATATCTTCACAGTTTTTGACCACTCGGAGAGGTCCATCCACATACCTCTTCCCCAGATTTCTTTGTCATCATTTTCCCAATCATGCTTCTTTCAAGTTCCTGACTATCCAGCCAAATAATTGGCTACAGCTTATTAATCAGTATATTATCACACATTTGGCCATTTCTCCTTCCATGCAAAGTACACAACCAGGTGAATTGCTCGAAGTTCTGCCCACTGAGAAGATTTCGCTTCACCACTATCCCTCAGGGATGTCCTAGAAAGGGGCTATAGTGCTGCAGCTGTCCATTTTTGGGTTGTGCTTGCATATCGCATATTGTGCAGAACCATCTGTGAACTAGGACCTAGTCTTCTCTTCCCCTGTTGATTATAGGGAACTTCCCATCAGGCCACTGGTGCAGACTGGGGGTGAGAAGTCAGGATGGCAGATCTAGAGACCATGGATTTTTAAGCCATTTTCTCAGGTAATACACTTGTGCCTTCAGGACTTGCTCGAGCCTGATCATGTATATACCACTTGTATTTGATGATGGAATGTTGCTGTGTATGACCCACTTTATGACTACATGGGTCAGAAAGCACCCAGTTCATGATAGGCAGTTCAGGTCCCATGGTGACTTGATGGCCCATAGTCAAACATACAGCTTCCACCAAAGCCCAGTAACAAACCAACAGCAGTCTCTCAAAAGGAGAATAATTATCTGCAAAAGATGGCCCGGACTTTCTCCAAAATCCTAAGAGGACTCCACTGCAGTTCTTCTATGGGAGCCTGTCAAAGATTCCACACAGCTTCCCTATCTACCACGGACACATCAAGCACCATTGGATCTGTGGGGTCACATGGCCCCAGTGGCAGAGCTGCTTGCACAGCAGCCTGGACTTGTTGGAGAGCCTTCTCCTGTTTTGTATCCCACTCAAAAACTGGCAGCCTTTCAGGTCACTCAATAAGTGGGCCAGTGTAACACCACCAAATGAGGAATGTGTTGTCTCCAAAATCGAAATAGGCCACTAGGTGTTGTGCCTTTTTCTTGGTTGTAGGAGAGGCCAAATGCAGCAACTTATCCTTTACCTTAGAAGGAATATCTTGACAGGCCCTACATCACTTGATCCATAGATATTTTACTGAGGTAGAAGGTCCCTAAAATTTAGTAGGATTTATCTCCCATCTTCTGGCATGCAAATGCCTCAATAAAAGTCCAGTCGGTTTGCTACTTCTTGCTCACTATATGCAGTCACCATAATCTCATCAGTGTAACGAACCAGTGTGATATCTTGCAGAAGTGAAAAGTGATCACAGTCTCTCTGAATAAGATTATGACACAAAGCTGGAGAGCTAATATACTCCTGAGGTAGGACAGTAAAAAATATATTGCTGGCCTTTCCAGCTGAAGGAAAATTCCTTCTGGAACGCCTTATGGACAACAATGGAGAAAAAGGCATTTGCCAAGTCAATGACTGCATACCAGGTACCAGGAGATGTGTTAATTTGCTCAAACAATAAAACCACATATGGCTGAGCAGCTGCATTTGTAGGCACCACTTCATTAAGCTTACAATAATCTGTTATTCTCCAAAATCCATCTATCTTCTGCACTGGCCAAATGGGAGAGCTGAAAAACGATGTAGTGGGAGTCACCACCCCTGCATCTTTCAAGTCCTTGATGGTGGCACTAATCTTTGCAATCCTTCCAGGGATGAGATATTGTTTTTCATTTACTATTTTTTGGGGTGGAGGCAGCTCTAGTGGCTTCCATTTGTCTTTTCTCACTATAGTAGCCCTTACCCTACCAATCAGGGAGCCAATGTGGGGTTTTGCCAGTGGCTAAGTATGTCTATGCCAATTGTGCATTCTAGCACTGGAGAAGAGACCACAGGATGAGTCTAGGGATCCATTGAAACCAGCGTTAAGTTGGACCTGAACTACAATTCCGTTAAGTACCGTACCTCCATAAGCCCCTACTTTAACTGGAAAGCTAAAATGGTGTTATAGTTGCCCGGGAACCAATGTCAGCTCAAAGCCAGTGCCCAGTAGCCCCCAAAATGTCTGATCTTTTCCCTTTCCCCAATGCAATTACCCTGGTAAAAGGCCAGAAGTCTCCTTGGGGAAGGATGGAAGAAAGATTCACTGCATAAAGTGTCGGTAATGTAGTGGGGTCCTTCCTCAAGGGAGTCTGGCCTCCCTTTCATTCAAGGGGTTCTGAGTCTGTAAACTGGGTCAAGTCTGGAAGTTAATTGAGGGGTCATAATCCTGTTTTTATTATTCAAATTAGTCTTCTGCTCATTTGACCTAGAAGTTTTCTATTTGTATAATTTTAAGCAGGAATGTAGTAAACTTACTATCAAATTCATTTCTAGGAACACCATGATTAATTAGCCAATGCCAGAGCTCTACACAAGTCAGACTATTCTGATTGTCACTTTGCCTGTGCTGTCCATTATGGTAGCTACACCCATCTTGCCTTTGACTATTGAGTGCTGCCACTTGGTCCTTGCCACCTCGGGATCAAATTATTCTCATTGTATTTAAATTTTGTAACTGAGTGACTGCAGTTCCCACCGTTAGATCTGACAAACAAAGAAGAGCAATTACAGGATTTTTGAAAGATGAAGATGCTTTCCTCACAAATCTATTTCGTAAGGCACAGGTCAAGGTCAAGCATATGTTTTCTGGACCCTCCCAGCTGGGATGAGTAGGTCTAAATTGACTAATCCACTCCACCCTCCCAATCTCCCTAAGTCTTTGGATCCCTTTGTCTACATTAAACTAAGGGAGATCTGGCATTTCCAGCTTGCTCACAGTGGACCATCTTTTAATCCATATCATAGCTAACTAAGCAAATTAACTATTAGAACCTTTTCAACTCCCCAAGCTGCAACTTTAAATGCAGAGTCGCTACTTAGTGGACACAAATCAATAAATTCAGCCTTATCCAACTTCCACCATTATCCCATACTTTTATTATTCATTCCTATACCTGTTCTCCAGATTGCTGCTTATATAAATTAGAGAACTCAAACAGTTCTTTCTGCGTGTACCATACCTCATGGGTAGCACACCTCATGGGTAGTGTGACCACATAGGGCACACTTCCTTTTTTTATTATTATTATATTTTAAGTTCTAGGGTACATGTGTATAACGTGCAGGTTGTTACATATGTATACTTGTGCCATGTTGGTGTGCTGCACCCATCAACTCGTCAGCACCCATCAATTCAACATTTATGTCAGGTATAACTCCCAATGCAATCCCTCCCCCATCCTCCTCCCCATAATAGGTCTCAGTGTGTTATGCTCCCCTTCCCATGTCCAAGTGATCTCATTGTCCAATTCCCACCTATCAGTGAGAACATGCAGTGTTTGGTTTTCTGTTCTTGTGATAGTTTGCTAAGAATGATGGTTTCCAGCTGCATCCATGTTCCTACAAAGGACGCAAACTCAGCCCTTTTTACGGCTGCATAATATTCCATTGTGTATATGTGCCACATTTTCTTAATCCAGTCTGTCACAGATGGACATTTGGGTTGATTCCAAGTCTTTGCTATCGCGAATAGTGTCGCAATAAACATACGTGTGCATATGTCTTTAGAGCAGCATGACTTATAATCCTTTGAGTATATACCCAGTAAGTGGGATGGCTGGGTCATATGGTACATCTAGTTCTAGATCCTTGAGGAATCGCCATACTGTTTTCCATAATGGTTGAACTAGTTTACAATCCCACCAACAGTGTAAAAGTGTTCCTATTTCTCCACATCCTTTCCAGCACCTGTTGTTTCCTGACTTTTTAATGATTGCCATTCTAACTGGTGTGAGATGGTATCTCATTGTGGTTTTGATTTGCATTTCTCTGATGGCCAGGGATGACGAGCATTTTTTCATGTGTCTGTTGGGTGTATGAATGTCTTCTTTTTCAGAAATGTCTGTTCATATCCTTTCCCCACTTTGTGATGGGGTTGTTTGTTTTTTTATTGTAAATTTGTTTGAGTTCTTTGTAGATTCTGGATATTAGCCCTTTGTCAGATGAGTAGATTGCAAAAATGTTCTCCCATTCTGTAGGTTGCCTGTTCACTCTGATGGTAGTTTCTTTTGCTGTGCAGAAGCTCTTTAGTTTAATTAGATCCCATTTGTCAATTTTGGCTTTTGCTGCCGTTGCTTTTGGTGTTTTAGACATGAAGTCCTTGCCCATGCCTATGTACTGAATGGTACTACCTAGATTTTCTTCTAGGGATTTTATGGTATTAGGTCTAACATTTAAGTCTCTAATCCATCTTGAATTAATCTTCGTATCAGCAGTAAGGAAAGGATCCAGTTTCAGCTTTCTACTTATGGCTAGCCAATTTTCCCAGCACCATTTATTAAATAGGGAATCCTTTCCCCATTTCTTGTTTTTCTCAGGTTTGTCAAAGATCAGATGGCCGCAGATG
>NC_045445.1:86588179-86636725 GCF_002776525.5 Piliocolobus tephrosceles
ATTTCTTGTTTTTCTCAGGTTTGTCAAAGATCAGATGGCCGCAGATGTATGGTATTATTTCTGAGGACTCTGTTCTGTTCCATTGGTCTATATCTCTGTTTTGGTACCAGTACCATGCTGTTTTGGTTACTGTAGCCTTGTAGTATAGTTTGAAGTCAGGTAGCGTGATGCCTCCAGCTTTGTCCCTTTGACTTAGGATTGTCTTGGCAGTGCGGGCTCTTTTTTGATTCCATATGAACTTTAAAGCAGTTTTTTTCCAATTCTGTGAAGAAACTCATTGGTAGCTTGATGGGGATGGCATTGAATCTGTAAATAACCCTGGGCAGTATGGCCATTTTCACGATATTGATTCTTCCTACCCATGAGCATGGTATGTTCTTCCATTTGTTGGTGTCCTCTTTGATTTCACTGAGCAGTGGTTTGTAGTTCTCCCTGAAGAGGTCCTTGACATCCCTTGTAAGTTGGATTCCTAGGTATTTTATTCTCTTTGAAGCAATTGTGAATGGAAGTTCATTCATGATTTGGCTCTCTGTTTGTCTGTCACTGGTGTATAAGAATGCTTGTGATTTTTGCACATTCATTTTGTATCCTGAGACTTTGCTGAAGGTGCTTATCAGCTTAAGGAGATTTTGGGCTGAGACAATGGGGTTTTCTAAATATACAATCATGTCATCTGCAAACAGGGACAATTTGACTTCTTCTTTTCCTAACTGGATAACCTTGATTTCTTTCTCTTGCCTGATTGCCCTAGCCAGAACTTCCAACACTATGTTGAATAGGAGTGGTGAGAGAGGGCATCACTGTGTTGTGCCAGATTTCAAAGGGAATTTTTCCAGTTTTTGCCCATTCAGTATGATATTGGCTGAGGGTTTGTCATAAATAGCTTTTACTATTTTGAGGTACGTTCCATCAATACCGAATTTATTGAGTGTTTTTAGCATGAAGAGCTGTTGAATTTTATCAAAAGCCTTTTCTGCATCTATTGAGATAATCATGTGGTTTTTGTCTTTGGTTCTGTTTATATGCTGGATTACGTTTATTGATTTGCGAATGTTGAACCAGCCTTGCATCCCAGGGATGAAGCCCACTTGATCATGGTGGATAAGCTTTTTGATGTGCTGCTGAATCCGGTTTGCCAGTATTTTACTGAGGATTTTTGCATCGATGTTCATCAGGGAGATTGGTCTAAAATTCTCTTTTTTTGTTGTGTCTCTGCCAGGCTTTGGTATCCGGATGATGTTGGCCTCATAAAATGAGTTAGGGAGGATTCCCTCTTTTTCTATTGATTGGAATAGTTTCAGAAGGAATGGTACCAGCTCCTCTTTGTACCTCTGGTAGAATTCAGCTGTGAATCCTTCTGGTCCTGGAATTTTTTGGTTGGTAGGCTCTTAATTATTGCCTCAATTTCAGAGCTTGCTATTGGTCTATTCAGGATTCAACTTCTGCCTCGTTTAGTCTTGGAAGAGTGTAAGTGTCCAGGAAATTATCCATTTCTTCTAGATTTTCTAGTTGATTTGCGTAGAGGTGTTTATAGTATTCTCTGATGGCAGTTTGTATTTCTGTGGGGTTCGTGATGATTTTATCATTTTTTGTTGCATCTATTTGATTCTTCTCCATTTTCTTCTTTATTAGTCTTGCTAGCGGTCTGTCTATTTTGTTGATTTTTTCAAAAAACCAACTACTGGATTCATTTATTTTTTGGAGGGTATTTTGTGTCTCTATCTCCTTCAGTTCTGCTCTGATCTTAGTTATTTCTTGCCTTCTGCTAGCTTTTGAATGTGTTTGCTCTTGCTTCTCCAGTTCTTTTAATTGTGATGTTAGAGTGTCAATTTTAGATCTTTCCAGCTTTCTCTTGTAGGCATTTAGTGCTATAAATTTCCCTCTACACACTGCTTTAAATGTGTCCCAGAGATTCTGGTATGTTGTATCTTTGTTCTCATTGGTTTCAAAGAACATCTTTATTTCTGCCTTCATTTCGTTATGTACTCAGTAATCATTCAGGAGCAGGTTGTTCAGTTTCCATGTAGTTGAGCGGTTTTGATTGGGTTTCTTAGTCCTGAGTTCTAGTTTGATTTCACTGTGGTCTGAGAGACAGTTTGTTATAATTTCTGCTCTTTTAAATTTGCTAAGGAGTGCTTTACTTCCAATTATGTGGTCAATTTTGGAATAAGTGGGATGTGGTGCTGAGAAGAATGTATATTCTGTTGATTTGGGGTGGAGAGTTCTATAGATGTCTATTAGGTCCACTTGGTGCAGAGATGAGTTCAATTCCTGGATATCCTTGTTAACTTTCTGTCTTGTTGATCTGTCTAATGTTGACAGTGGAGTGTTGAAGTCTCCCATTATTATTGTATGGGAGTCTAAGCCTCTTTGTAAGTCTCTAAGGACTTGCTTTATGAATTTGGGTGCTCCTGTATTAGATGCATATATATTTAGGATAGTTAGCTCTTCCTGTGTAAATGATCCCTTTACCATTATGTAATGGCCTTCTTTGTCTCTTTGCATCTTTGATGTTTTAAATTCTATTTTATCAGAGACTAGGATTGTAACCCCTGCTTTTTTTTTCTTCTCCATTTGCTTGGTAGATCTTCCTCCATCCCTTTATTTTGAGCCTATGTATGACTCTGCATGTGAGATGGGTCTCCTGAATACAGCAGACTGATGGGTCTTGACTCTTTATCCAGTTTGCCAGTCTGTGTCTTTTAATTGCAGCATTTAGTCCATTTACATTGAAGGTTAATATTGATATGTGTGAACTTGATCCTGTCATTATGATATTAACTGATTATTTTGCTCGTTAGTTGATGCAGTTTCTTCCTAGCCTCGATGGTCTTTACATTTTGGCATGTTTTTGCAATCGCTGGTACCGGTTGTTCCTTTCCATGTTTAGGGCTTTCTTCAGGGTCTCTTGTAAGGCAGGCCTGGTGATGACAAAATCTCTAAGCATTTGCTTATCTGTAAAGGATTTTATTTCTCCTTCACTTATGAAACTTAGTTTGGCTGGATATGAAATTCTGGGTTGAAAATTCTTTTCTTTAAGAATGTTGAATATTGGCCCCCTCTCTCTACTGGCTTGTAGAGTTTCTGCCAAGAGGTCTGCTGTTAGTCTGGTGGGCTTCCCTTTGTGGGTAACCCGACCTTTCTCTCTGGCTGCCCTTAAGATTTTTTCCTTCATTTCAACTTTGGTGAATCTGGCAATTATGTGTCTTGGAGTTGCTCTTCTGGAGGAGTATCTTTGTGGTGTTCTCTGTATTTCCTGAATTTGAATGTTAGCCTGCACTACTAGGTTGGGGAACTTTTCCTGGATGATATCCTTAAGAGTGTTTTCCAACTTGGTTCCATTTTCCCCCTCACTTTCAGGCACCCCAATCAGATGCAGATTTGGTCTTTTTACATAGTCCCATACTTCTTGCAGGCTTTGTTCATTTCTTTTTCTTCTTTTTTCTTTTGGTTTCTCTTCTCACTTCATTTCATTCATTTGATCCTCAATCGCTGATTCTCTTTCTTCCAGTTGATCGAGTCGGTTGCTGAAGCTTGTGGATTTGTCACGTATTTCTCGTGTCATGGTTTTCATCTCTGTCATTTCATTAATTACCTTCTCTGCATTAATTATTCTAGCTATCAATTCTTCCACTCTTTTTTCAAGATTTTTAGTTTATTTGTGCTGGGTACGTAATTCCTCCTTTTGGTCTGAGAAGTTTGATGGACTGAAGCCTTCTTCGCTCATCTCATCAAAGTCATTCTCTGACCAGCTTTGATCCATTGCTGGTGATGAGCTGCACTCCTTTGCAGGGGGAGATGCGCTCCTATTTTTTGAATTTCCAGCTTTTCTGCCCTGCTTCTTCCCCATCTTTTTGGTTTTCTCTGCCTCTGGTCTTTGATGATGGTGACGTACTGATGGGGTTTTTGTATAGGTGTTCTTCCTATTTGATAGTTTTCCTTCTAATAGTCAGGACCTTCAGCTGTAGGTCTGTTGGAGATTGCTTGAGGTCCACTCCAGACCCTGTTTGCCTGGGTATCAGCAGCAGAGGTTACAGAAGATAGAATATTGCTGAACAGCGAGTGTACCTGTCTGATTCTTACTTTGGGAGCTTCCTCTGAGGGGTGTACTCCAGCCTGTGAGGTGTGGGGTGTCAGACTGCCCCTAGTGGGGGATGTCTCCCAGTTAGGCTACTCAGGGGTCAGGGACCCACTTAAGCAGGTAGTCTGTCCATTCTCAGATCTCAACCTCCATGTTGGGAGATACACTGCTCATTTCAAAGCTGTCAGACATAGTCGTTCGCGTCTGCACATGCCTCTGCTGCTTCCCCTGTTGTTTTTTAGCTGTGCCCTGTCCCCAGAGGTGGAGTCTACAGAGACAGGCAGGTTTCCTTGAGCTGCTGTGAGCTCCACCAAGTTGGAGCTTCCCAGCGGCTTTGTTTACCTATTTAAGCCTCAGCAATGGTGGGTGCCCCTCCCCCAGCCTCACTGCTGCATTGCGGTTAGATCACAGACTGCTGTGCTAACAATGAGGGAAGGTTCGTGGCCATGGGACCCTCCCGGCCAGGTGTGGGTATAATACCCTGGTGTGTCCATTTGCTTAAAGTGCAGTATTGGGGTGGGAATTGCCCAATTTTCCAGGTGTTATGTGTCTCAGTTCCCCTGGCTAGGAAAAGGGATTCCATTCCCCCTTGCGCTTCCCAGGTGAGGCAATGCCTTGCTCTGCTTCAGCTCTCACTGTTTGGTCTGCAGCAGCTGACCAGCACTGATTGTCTGGCACTCCCCAGTGAGATGACCCCAGTACCTCAGTTGAAAAATGCAGAAATCACCAGTCTTCTGTGTCGCTCGAGCTGGGTGTTGGAGACTGGAGCTGTTCCTATTCGGCCATCTTGCTCAGCTCCCCCACCTGGGTCACACTTTCAAACTCACCTCTAGCGGCCTTCCGGGACTTTAGTCTAGTTATAGGTCTAGAAGCAAACAGAGGCAGAGGCGTTGGCCTTGGCTTCTGAGGAGAATCAACATTATCTTGCTTGGCAGCTGCCTTGGGGGAGGCCACCACTGTTGCCTAAAGCAGCACAGGGATTATCTCCTCATACAAACAAGGAAAGGCTGATGGCAGCATGGTTTGGGGAGGGGATGTTGCCAGTACTGGGGGTGGGAAAGCTGTTACTTCTGGCGGAAAAATTGTTCTTTAGAGTTTACAAACTCAGTGTCCCCAACTTCACTAGGGTCCTCCAAACTTCCCCATTCCAAGTTGGAGGGCTCCATTCTTTTCCAATCAATGCCCACACTTTCACAATAGACACCTGGCGAAGCTGTACGTGCATCTTTCATTGCAGGTCAGGCACTTGCATAGTAAGAGCTTGTGTCTGTTTTTTCACAATTTCAGTTCTTTCTGTACAGGTGATAAAACTCACTCAGGGCAATCTCAGCAGATTTGAGGCTTAGTATCTGCTTCTGAAGCTGAGAGACAGAATCCCTCAGTTCATCATTTTCTTTTATCATTTTGTCTGCTGAACTTAGGAGCAAACAACCAGTTTCATTATGTTCCTTGATTCTCCACATATGGTCAAAGGTATAATGTATAGAGTATATATATTTCTAGAACAGTGAATCATTTGTGTCAAACGCATTTATTTTGCATAACTCTCTAAACAATTTCTGCTAAGGATTATCAGTGTTCTCCATACTACTAAAAATAGAGTCCTTAGCATTTCGGGGTCTAATATAATTAAGCAGCCAACTCCAGAAACCCCAAAACCAACAAAAGAAATCCATATTTAATATTCTGTTCCTCTAGAACCACTCCCAGTAACAAAATCTGTATTAGCCAGGGTCCTCTATACACATACATGTTTCCATACTGATAATCTGTATAGAAAATCTGTCCAATGCTGATAGTGGGGTGTTGAAATCTTCAACTATTGTTGCTGCGGTGGGTGTGTGTGTGTGTGTGTGTGTGTATTTTATTTATATATAAAATATATATATTTTAATATATATGTATATTTATTAAAAATCTGTTTTAGTCAGGGTTCTATACATATATATAAAAGTATTAAAAATCTGTATTAGTCAGGGTTCCATATATATATGCTATATATCTATTATATCTAATATATATATATTAAATTGCATCATCACAAAGTCCCTCAGCTTGTCTGAAAGTTGAGAAGCAAGGACAACAATTCCAAGTACCAAAACAGAAGAGCTTGGGGTCTGATGTTCAAGGTCAGGAAGCATCCATCATGGACAAAGATGTAGACTTGGAGGCTAGGCCCATCTCTCCTTTTCACATTTTTCTACCTGCTTTATATTTACTGGAAGCTGACTAGATTGTAACCACCAGATTAAGGGTGGATCTGCCTTTCCCAACCCACTGACTCAAATGTTAATCTCTTTTGGAAACACCCACACAGACACAACTAGTATTAATACTTTGTACCCCTCCATCTAATCAAGTTGACACTCAGTATTAACCTTCATAATGGCATGACAATTATAAATACATATGCACGTAACACTGAAGCATCCAGATATATAAAGCAAATATTATTAAAGGTAAAGAGAAAGATACAACCCAATACAACAATAGCTGAAGATTTCAACACCCCACTATCAGCATTGGACAGATTTTCTATACAGATTATCAGTAATGAAACATTAGACTTAATCTGCACTATAGACCAAATGGATCTAATAGATATTTACAGAACATTTGATCTAATAGCTACGGAATACACATTCCTTTCCTCAGCATGTGAATCATTGTCAATGATAGACCATATGTTAAGTTACAAAATAAATCTTAAACATTCAGAAATAGAAACCATATTAAGCATCAACTAAGTAAAACTAAAGTAGAAACCATTTTAACTATTAAACCATATTAAGTATCTTCTCTGACCACAATGGAATCAATAACAAAAGAAATTTTGGAAACTGTGCAAACAAATGAAAGTTAAACCATATGCTTCTCAATGACCAGAGGGTCAATAAATACATTAACAAAATAATTTTAAAAAATGCTTGAAACACATGATAATGGAAACACAACGCACCAAGACCTATGGAATGCAGCAAAAGTAGTACTAAGAGAAAAGTGTATAGCTATAAGATCCCACATTTTAAAAGTAGAAAAACTTCAAATAAACAACCTAATTATGCATGTTAAAGACATAGAAAATCAAGAACAAACCTAACTCACAATACATAGGATAAATAGCAATAATAAAGACCGAAGCAGAAATACATGAAATGGAAACAAAGAAAACAATACGAAAGATAACATAAAAAGTTGATTATTTGAAAACATATTAAACATTAAAAAATCTTTAGCAAGACTTTTAATAAAAAAAGAGAAAACACCCAAATAATTAAAATCAGAGGTAAAGTAGAAGACATTACAACCAAGGCTGCAGAAATTCAGAAGATCATTAGAGGTTACTGTGAGAAGCCGTACATCAATAAATTTGAACACCTACAAGAGAAAGATGACTACTTAGGCCAATACAACCTGCCAAAGTTCAACCAGGAAAGAATTCAAAACCTGAACAGACCAGGAACAAATAACAGTATTGAAGCTGTAATACAAAGTCTTTGAGCAAAACCAAATCCCAGGACCTAATAGCTTCACTGCTACATTCTACAAAGCAGTTAAAACACAAATAACAGCCTTACAAAAATTTTTCAGAAATTGAGTGAAGTATGGAATACTTCCAAACTCAACTAACAAGGCCACTATTACGCTGATCACAGAGCTAGACAATGAAATATATATATTACAGGTCAGTATCCCTGATGAAGGTTGATGCAAACATCCTCAACAAACTACTAGCCATTTGAATTCAACAACACATTGAAAAGATTACTCATCGTGATCAAGTGCCAGGAATGCAAGTATGGTTCAACACATACAATTCAATGTGATATATTATATTAACAGAATGAAGGACAAATTCATATGGTCATTTCAATAGATTGTAAAAGAGTATTTGGTAAAATTTAACACCCTTTTATGGTAAGAACCCTCAATACACTGGGTATAGGAAATACTATCTCAAAGCAATAAAAACCATACATGACAGACGTCTAGTACCATACTAAATGGGAAAAAATGAAACCCTTACCTCTAATATCTGGAAAATGACAAACATATCCACCACTGTTATTCAACATAGTGCTATTAGTTCAATCTGGAGGAATCAAACAAGAGAAAAAAAAATAAAGCACATTCAAGGAAAGGAAGAAGTCAAATTAACTTTGTTTGCAGATGACCTGATGTTATATTTTTAAAAATGTAAAGACACCACTTAAAAATATTAGAACTAATAGTTAGAATGGCAATAATTAAAAAATCAGGAAACAACAGGTGCTGGAGAGGATGTGGAGAAATAGGAACAGTTTTACACTGTTGATGAGACTGTAAACTAGTTCAAACATTGTGGAAAACAGTGTGGCGATTCCTCAAGGATCTAGAACTAGAAATACCATTTGACCCAGCCATCCCATTACTGGGTATATACCCAAAGGATTATAAATCACGCTGCTATAAAGACACATGCACACATATGTTTATTGCGGCACTATTCACAATAGCAAAGACTTGGAATCAACCCAAATGTCCATCAGTGACAGACTGGATTAAGAAAATGTGGCACATATACACCATGGAATACTATGCAGTCAAAAAAAAGGATGAGTTTGTGTCCTTTGTAGGAACATGGATGCAGCTGGAAACCATCATTCTCAGCACACTATCGCAAAAACAGAAAACCAAACACCACATGTTCTCACTCATAGGTGGGAATTGAACAATGAGATCACTTGGACACAGGAAGGGGAACATCACACACTGGGGCCTATTGTGAGGAGGGGACAGGGGAGGGATAGCATTAGAAGATATACCTAATGTAAATGACGAGTTGATGGGTACAGCACACCAACATGGCACATGTGTACATACATAACAAACCTGCACGTTGTGCACATGTACCACAGAAATTAAAGTATAATAAAAAAAACAAAAACAAAAACAAAACAAAACAAGCAAACAAAAAGAATATGAGAACAGAGTGGACTTGAAATTTAACATACCCTAATGGAATCACTTGTTTGTAGAAAAATAAAATGCATCATGTATTTATTTAAATAAAATAGAGGATTCACAAAAAAAAGAACTAATAAACAAATTCAGTAAGTCATAGAATACAAAATCAACATACAAAAATAAGTAGTATTTCCAAGTTGCTACAACAATCTGAAAAAGTAATCAAGAATATAATTTAATTCAAATAGCTACAAATTAAATACCTAGAAATGAATTCCACTAGAAAAGTGAAAAATTTCTACAATGAAAATGGCAACACATTGATGATAAAAATTAAAGAGAACACAAAACATTTGAAAGATATTCCATGTCCATAGGTTGGAGGAATCAATATTTTAAAACTATCCAAACAATCTACATATTCAGTGCACTCACTATTACAATACCAATGATATTCCTTCACTGAAGAGGCAAAACAATTCGACTAATTACAAGGAAACACAAAATACCCTGAATGGGCAAAGCTGCCATGAGGGAAAAAAAAAACAAACAAACAAACAAAAAAAAACCCTGAAGGAACCTTATTACCCAACTTGAAATTATACTACAAGGCTATAGTAACCAAAATATCATGATACTGGCATACAAACAGATACACAGACCAATCAAACAGAATAGCGAACGCAGGAACAGATACATACATCTATAGTGAATTCATTTTTGAAAACAGTGCCAAGAAAATACAATGGGAAAAAAGGAAGGACAGGCTATTTAATAAATAATGCTGAGAAAGCTAAATAATTATATGCAGAAGAATAAAACAGGCTCCTTATCTCTCACCATATACAAAAATTAAATCAAAATGAATCGAATACTTGAGTATAAATCTTTGAGCTCTGAAACTAGTAAAAGGAAACACCTGGGAAACTCTCCAGGACATTTTTCTGGACAAAGATTTCTTGACTAATATCCCACAAATACAGGCAACCCAAGTAAAAATAGACAAATCAGATTTCAAGTGAAAAACCTTTTGCACAGCAACAGATATCATCAACAGACATCTTTCACAGGATGGAAGAAAATGCTTAAATGTTTCCAAACTATCCATCTGAGAAGGGATTAATATAAGTAGCCAAAATAACTATGAAAGAAAAAAATTAATAATCACATTTAAAAAGGGCAAAGAATATTAATAGACATTTCTCAAAAAAAGAAATGAAAATGGAAACCGGGCATATAAGAAGGTGCTCAACACCATTAATTGTTATGTAAATGCAAATCAAATATATGATGAGATGTCGTCTCACCCCAGTTAAAATGGCTTTTATCCAAAAGACAGGCAATAGTGTGTGCTAGTTAGGGTGTGGAGGAAAGGGAAAATTTTTACACTGTTGGTGAGAATGTAAATTAGTACAGCCATGATGGAGAACAGCAGGGAAGTTCCTCAGGAAACTAAAAACAGAACTACCATATAATTCAGCAATTAAGCAATCTTACTGCTAGGAGTATACTCAAAAAAAAAAAAAAAAGGAAATAGTTATATTTAAGAGATATCTGCATTTCCCTGTTTATTAGAGCTCTATTTATAATATTCAAAATTTAGAAGCAACCTAAATTTCTGTCAACAGATAAATGGATAAAGAATGTGTGGTACATATACACAATAAAGTACTATTCTGTCATAAAAAATTGAGACGCTGTAATTTTCATTAACATGAATGGAAACTGGATGCCATCATGTTAAGTGAAATAAAACAGCCACAAAAGACAAACTTGGCAAGTTCTCACTTATTTGTAGGGGCTAAAAATTAAAACATTTGAATTCATGGTGGTAGAGAGTAAAATATGTTTACAAGAGGCTCTGAAGGATAGTGGAGTTTGGGGGGAGATAGTGGGGATGATTAATGTTTATAAAAATAATTGGAATAAATGAATAAGATCTAGTTTTTAATAGCACAACAGGGTGACTATAGTTAGTAATAATTTACTTGTACATTATAAAATAAGGATATAATTGAAAAAAGAGTATAATCGATGTTTTAACACAAAAGATTAATGCTTGAAGTGATAGATACTCCATTTGCCCTGATTTGATTATTGCACATTGTGTGCTTGTACCAAAATATCTCATGCATCCCATAAATATATACACCTACTATGTACCCACCAAAAAAATTAAATACAGTTAAACATATGCCTATCATATAATCCTGTCATTCCATATTCAGGGATATATCAAAATAAAAGGACTTACACAGCAATACTCATGATTTTATTTGCAATAACTCAAAGTCATAAACAATCTTAATATCAATGGGTAGATGAATGAATATTCAAGTTGTAATATATCCATAATACAAAACACTCTTCAGCAATAAAAAGCAAACTACTGACACATGTAACAACATAGATAGAGTTTAAATGCATTACGTTAAATAAAAGAACCCAAACAAGTTTAGATTCATTTATATAATATTTGAAACAAGCAAAATTATAGGAACCCTAAACAGATCAGTGGATTCCTTGGGTTGGTAGTAGGGGTAGGGAGTGATTACAAAGGCCTTGATAAGAAAAATGTTTGTGAGTGATGATGTTAATATTCTTTATCTTGGTCTTGCTTATAACTTTGTGATTATATATTTGTCCAAACTCACAGAATTTAGAAAAAAATTATATATTTTATTATGTGTAAATCAAAAAGTGATTTAAAGCATCAAGATATGTACCTCAGTAGTTTAATATTAACATAGCAAACCAAACATATACACATGCAGACACATATGGCACAGTGCAAAGTGCATGATATTTGTAGTCAGGTAAAATCCTAGCTCTGTCAATCATGTAATGTATGACCTTTGGTAAATTACTCAATATTGTTAAGCCTTCATCTATTAACTTAAGGTAATAATATTTATCTTATATATTTATTCTGAAGTGTAAACAAGAAAACTCATGCAAAGCCCCCAGCATAGAGATAGGTACATAAATACATACTCAATAAATGTCAATCCTCACATTCTCTTACATGCCTTTATTATAATTGTCATGAAAGTTACAAATTACTTTTATATCATGAGTAAGAAGGCAGAATAGGAGGTTTTCCACTGATACCCTCACACAACAACATGAATTTAGAAGCCATTTATGAAAAAAGTGCCTTTTTGAGAGTTTTGAGACCAGATAGAAGACTGAAAAACCTGGGTGGAGCCCAAGACTGAGGAAGGCTGTTGTGGGAGGTCAGATCAATACCTAGGTAAGATGCTTGCTGAACTTGGTCTCGGTTACAGATAAATAAACGATCTCCTTGTCTTGTCAGCGCATCTGTAGTGTTACTTGGCCTTGGTCCTGTCACCAGAATTATTAGCCAAGGACCGGGGAGAAGCCACAGCCATCGGTGCCTTGGGTGACAGGCCTATCAACACAGATGCTAACTGTGGACCCTGAAGTGGTCATTGAACTTGGCTCCAGCTGTTTTCACTGACAGGCTTGAAATCTCACCAGCCCAGGGACTTGCTGGAAGTCCCTGCTGGAAGTGCCTTTTCATTACTCTCAGCAACAGGCAGGAACACTGTTTCAGCATCGCTATAAATCTTGAGCCAACTCTGTAACTTGTTACCAGCATCTCTCAGCTGTGGTCTGAGAGCAGTATTGACTATCTGGGGGCCCACCAGAAGATACACCCATTTATGCCCCTGAGGCAAACCCACTGACTTTGATCTTATTGCAGATCCCCCCAAAAGGCCCAGTAACTTTATTCTAGTCCCTCTCAGCTGAAGTTTCAGGGCAGTCCTTCCCATCCAGAGATCAGCCAGGAGACATACACATCTGTGTCCAATGGGGAAAGCCTGCAAACCTCAGTGCCACAACAGATCCTGAAATGGCCCTGTAACTTGGCTCAAGCTCTTCCTAGCTATTGTCTGAGCATAACCTTGCTAATTTAGGGATAGGTCTGGAGACACATCCATTCATTCTCTCAGAGGCAGGTCCACAGACCTCAAACCAACTGTACATCCTGAATTAGGTCTTCAACCCAGCTACAGATTTCTTAGCCACTGTGTGAGGCAGTCCTCTCCACCCAGGAAACTGGAAGGAGGCACACCCTTATGTGTCCCTAGAGGAAGGCCTTCGAAACGTGGTCTTGGCTTTGAACTCTGAGGCTGCCTTGTGACAGTTCCAGCTATTCTTAGCCATGGTCCAAGGCCAGTCCTGCGTGACCATGGGCTCACTTAGTAACATAGTGGGAGTGCCATATCCAGCTTCAAACCCAGTAATAGACCTGCTGTCTGTAAACTCAACTGCAGAATCTAAAGCAGATTCTTGTTTCAGGGTCACCCTTACTAACCAAAGTCTTGAAGATAGTCCAGTCCACCCAGGGACCAGACAGGATACATGCTTGCTTGAGTCACTGGTAGCATCTCTACAAACTGCAGACCTTACTGTGGATGCAGCAACAGCTATATTATCCAGCTCCAATGCCACTTTATGGTGAACCCAAAGGCAATTCCTTAAGTCTGAGGAGCTAAAATGAAAAGGTTTTAACCATCAAAACCAGTCTGTAGAGGCAAGAAGTGTTTGTACCTTCACATGCACAGGCACCAACAAAAGAATACATGGATAATCAATGAATTAGGCAAACATATCATAACTAAAAGAAACTAATCAGGTTCCAATAACTGTCTCCAAGTAATAAAGGTCTACAAGCTGCCTAAAAAATTCAAAATAATTGTTTTTAAAAAGTTTGATGAGATGAAAAAGAACGCAAATAGACAACGAAACAAAGTCAGAAACATAAGGCATGACAAAAATTATAAGTAGAATGAAGAAGTAGAAATCATAGAAAATTACCAACCAGAACTCTCACAGTGGAAGAACACAATGGCAATACTGAAACATTCAATAGAAAGCATACAGCAGACTTGATTATGCAGAAGAAATGATCAATAAACTGAAATATATGCCATGTAAATTAGTCAATTAAAAGAACAAAAAAAGGAATAAAAACGAGTTGAAGTAAACATGAGGTGCCTGTTGGGCACCATCAAAGGAATGAATAAATGAAATGTGGTAGACCCAGGAGGTAAAAGGTGAATGAAAGGGAGATAAAGCTTATTTAAAGAGATAATGGTTGGAAACTTCCCAAGTATTGTAAGAGTCATGGACATACAGATTCACAAAACCTGAAGGATCACATTTAAGACTAAAGAAGAATACCTGGAGGCATATTATAATCAAATTGTCAAAAGTAAAAGGCAAAAAGAGAATATAAAAATCATCAAGAGAAAACAGACTTTTTCAAACAAAAAAACACCCATAAGGCTATAAGTGAAGTTAGCAGAAACTGCAGGCCAGGAGGGAGTGGGATGCTGTATTAAAGCATTAAAAGAAACAAATCTGTCAGCCAAGGATACAATACCCAGGATAGCAGTCCTTCAAAAGTAAAGAGAGATGAAGACATTGGAAGAACAAAAGATGAGAGAGCTCATCACCACTAGACCTGCTTTATAAGAAATGTTAAAAGGAGTTCGTTGATTTGAAATGAAAAAGAAAAAAAAAAAAGTAACAACATGAAAGTAACAACATGAAAACATACGAAAGTGTAAAATTTACTGGTAAAGGCAAATATACACACAAATTTAGATAACTCTAATATTGTAATGGTGGTGTGTAAATCACTTGTAAATCTGGAATAAAAGGTTAAAGGACAAAAGTATTAAAAATAAATATAGCTACAATAAGTTCTTAATGTATACAGTATAAAATGATATAAAATGTGTCATCAATAGCACATAATGTGTGTGTATAAGGAGAATTAAAAGTGTTTAATTTTTGTATGCAATTGATGTTAAGTTGTCATCAACTTAAAATAGAAGGTACCATAAATTATTGTAATATAGTTGTTGTCTTGGCATCCATTTTTTATTTCCATAGATTATTGGGGAACAGAGTATTTGGTTACATGAGTAAGTTCTTTCGTGATGATTTGAGAGATTTTGGTGAACCCATCACTCGAGGGGTATTCACTACACACTATTTGTAGACTTTTATCTCTCACTGCCTTCCCATTCTGTCCCCCTGAGTCCCCAAAATCCATTGTCCCATTCTTATGCCCTTGCATCCTCATAGCTTAGCTCCACTCATAAGTACATACAATGTTTGAATTTTCATTCTTGAATTACTTCACTTAAAATAATAGTCTTCGGTCTCATCCATGTCATTTAAATGCTGTTAATTATTCCTTTTTATGACTGACTGGCATTCAGTGGTGTATAATATATTCATATATATATATATATATATCATCAAATACTAGAGTGTGTATATATATAATCAAATACTAGTGTGTGTGTGTGTGTGTGTGTGTGTGTGTGTGTGTATGTCTCAGAGTTTCTTTATCCACTTGTTGATTGATGAGCAGTTCAGTTGGTTCCATATTTTTGCAATTGCATATTGTGTTGCTATAAACATGCATGTGTAAGTAGCTTTTTTTAGTATAATGACTTATTTTTCTCTGGGTAGTTACCCCAGTAGTGGGGTTGCTGGATCAAATGGTAGCTCTACTTTTAGTTCTTCAAGGAATCACCGACTGTTGTCCATAGTGGTTGTACTAGTTCACATTCTCATCAGCAGTGTAGAAGTGCTCCTTGTTCACCACATCCACGCCAACATCTAATTTTTTTATTTTTTAAATTTTTGATTTTGGCCATTCTTGCAGGAGAAACATGGTGTCACTTTGTGGGTTTGATTTGCATTTCCCTGATCACTAATGATGTTGAGCATTTTTTCGTATGTTTGTTGGCCATTTGTGTATCTTCTTTTGAAAATTGTCTATTCATGTCCTTAGCCCACTTTTTAATGGGGTTATTTGTTTTTTTCTTGTTGATTTCTTTGAGTTTGTTGTAGATTCTGGATGTTAGTTCTGTGTCAGATGTTTACATTGTGAAGACTTTTTTCCCACTCTGTGTGTTGTCTATTTACTCTGCTGGCGGTTCCTCTTGCCCATAAAAGCTCTTTAGTTTAATTAAGTCCCAGCTACTTATCTTTGTTTTGTTTTATTGCATTTGCTTTTGGGTTCTTCGTCATAAAATCCTTGCCTAAGCCAATGTCTAGAAGAGTTTTTCCAATGTTATCTTCTGGAATTTTTAGTTTCAGGTCTTAGATTCAAGTTCTTAATGCATATTGAGTTGATTTTTGTATAAAGGGGAAGATGAGGATCCAGTTTCATTCTCCTACATGTGGTTAGCCAATTATCCCAGCACCATTAATTGAAAAGGATGTCTTTTCCCCATTTATGTTTTTGTTTGCTTTGTCAAAGATCAGTTGGCTGTAAGTATTTGGGTTTATTTCTGGTTTCTCTATTTTGTTGTACTGGTCTATGTGCATATTTTTATACCAGTACCATCCTGTTTTGGTGACTATGTCCTTATAGCATAGTGTAGAATCAGGCAATATGATGTCTACAGATCTGTTCTTTTTGCTTTGTCTTGCTTTGGCTATGTGGATTCTCTTTTGATTCCATATGAATTTTAGAAATACTTTTTCAAATTCTGTGAAGAGTAAGGGTGGCATGTTGATGGGAATTGGATTGAATTTGTAGATTGCTTTTAGCAGTATAATAATTTTCACAATATTGATTCTACCCATCCATGAGCATGAGGCATGTTTCCATTTGTTTGTGTTGTCTATGATTACTTTCAGCAGTGTTTTGTAGTTTTCCTTGTAGAGGTCTTTAACCTTCTTTGTTTGGTATATCCCGAAGTACATATATATTTTGCAGCTATTGTAAAAGGGGTTGAGTTACTGATTTGGTTCTAAGCTTGGTCACTGTTGGTGTATAGAAGAACTACTAAATTGTGTACATTAATTTTGTATCGAGAAATTTTGCTGAATTTTTTATCAGTTCTAGGAGGTTTTTGGAGGAATCTTTAGGGTTTTCTAGGTAAATGATCATATCATTGGCAAACAGTGACAGCTTGATTTCCTCTTTACTGATTTGGATGCCCTTTATTTCTTTCTCTTGTAAGATTGTTCTGGCTAGGACTTCCAGTACTGTGCTGAGGAGGAGTGGAGAGAGTGGATATCCTTGTCTTGTTCCAGTTCTCAGAGTCAATGCATTCAACTCTTCTTCATTCAGTGTTATGTTCGCTCTGGGTTTGTCATAAATGGCTTTTATTATATTGAGATATGCTCCTTGTATGCTAGTTTTGCTGATTTTTAATCATAAAGCAATGCTAGATGTTGTCTAATGTGTTTTGTGCGTGTATTGAGATGATTATGTGATCTTTGCTTTTGATTCCATTTATTTAGTGTATCACATTTATTGACTTGCATATGTTAAACTATTCCTGCATTCCTGGTATGAAATCCACTTGGTCATGGTGGATTATCTTTTCTATATGTTGTTAGATTCACTTAGCTAGTATCTTGTTAAAAATTTTAGTCTATGTTCATCAGTGATATTGGTCCATAGACTAAAATTTTAGTCTATGGTCATCAGGGATTTGGTTTTGATAAAACCAAAAAAGTTTTCTTTTTCCCTGGGTTTGGTATTAGGGTGATACTGACTTCATAGAATGATTTATAGAGGTTTCCCTATTTCTCTATGTTGTGGAATAGTGTCAATAGGATTGATACTAATTCTTCTTTGCCTATCTGGAAGAATTCTGCTGCGAATCCATCTGTTCCTGAACTTCTTCTTGTTGTTGTTAATCATTAAATTACTCTTTCAATATGGCTGCTTATTATTGGTCTGTTCAGGGTATCTAATTCTTCCTGCTTGATTTAAGCTATGAGGGTTTTATTTTTCCAGGTATTTAAGTGTCTCTTCTAGATTTTCTAGTTTATGCATGTAAAGGTGTTCATAGTAGGCTTGAATGATCTTTTGTATTACTGTGGTGTCAGTTGTAATATCTCTCATTTCATTTCTCATTGAGCTTATTTGGAATTTTTCTCTTCTTGGTTAATCTTGTTAATGGTCTATCCATTTTAATTATGTTTTCAAAGAACAAGCTTTTTGTTTCATTTATCTTGTGTATTTCTCTGTTTCAATTTCATTTAGTTCTGCTCTGATCTTGGTTATTTTCTTTCTACTGTTCTGTTTGGGTTTGGTTTGTTCTTGTTCCTCTACTTCCTTGGGATGTGACCTTAGATTGTTTATGCTCCTTTAGACTTTTTGATGTGGGCATTTAGGGCTGTGAACTTTCCTCTTAGTACCACCTTTGTTGTCTCCCAGAGGTTTTGATAGGTTGTGTCACTATTGTTGTTCAGTTTGAATAATTTTTTAATTTTCCATCTTGATTTCATTTTGACCCAATGATTATTCAGGAGCAAATTATTTAATTAACATATGTTTGAATGGTTTTGAAGGTTCGTTTTGGAGTTGATTTCCAGTTTTATTCCACTATGTTCTGAGAGAGTGCTTGATATAATTTCAATTTTCTTAAATTTACTGAGGCTCTCTTTGCAGCCTGTCATATGGCCTATCTTGGATAAAGTTCCATGCCCTGTTGAATAGAATGTATTTTCTGCAGATGTTGGGTGGAATGGTCTGTCAATATCTGTTAAGCCCATTTGTTCCAGGATATAGTTTAAGTTTATTGTTTCTTTGTTGACTTTCAGTTTTGATTATCTGTCTAGAGCCATAAGTGGATTATTAAAGTCTCCCACTATTATTGTGTTGCTCTCTGTCTCATTTCTTAGGTCTATTAGTAACTTTTTAAATAAATTTGGTAGCTACAGTGTTAGGTGCATATATCTTTAGAATTGTGATATTTTCCTGTTGGACAAGGCATTTTGTCATTATATAATGTCCCTCTTTGTCTTTTTTAATTGCTGTTGCTTTACGGTTTGTTTTGTCTGGTATAAGAATAGCTACTCCTGCTTGCTTTTGGTGTCCATTTGCCTGAAGTGTCTTTTTCCACCCCTTTACTTTAAGTTTGTGAGAGTCCTTATGTGTTAGGTGAGTTTCTTGAAGGCTGCAGATAGTTGGTTGGTGAATTCTTATCCATACTGCAATTCTATATCTTTTAAGAAGAATTTAGGCCATTCACATTCAGTCATAGTATGGAGGGGTGAGGTATCATTCCATTCATCATGCTATTTGTTGCCTGTATACCTTGTTTTTTGTTTGTTTGTTTTTTGCTTTTGTTTTTTTAATTGTATTTTTGTTTTATAGGTTCTGTGAGATTTATGCTTTAAAAAGGTTCTGTTTTGATGTGTTTCCAGGATTTTTTTTTTTTTTTCCATGATTTAGAGCTTTTCATTTGTTTAGCAGGTCTTGTAGTGCTGGATTGGTGATGGTGAATTCTCTCAGCATTTGTTTGTTTGAAAAACACTATCTTTCTTTCATATATGAAGATTAGTTTAACTGAACACAAAAATTATTGGTTGATAATTGTTTTGTTTGAGGAGGCTGAAGATAGGGCCCCAATTCCTTCTGGATTGTAGGGTTTCTGCTGAGAAACCTGCTGTTAATCTGATGTGTTTTTCTTTATAGGTTACCTGGTGCTTTTGTCTCAGAGCTCTTAAGATTCTTTTCTTCACCTTAATTTAGATAACTTGATTACAATGTGCCTAGGCAATGATCTTTTTGCTTTGAATTTCTCAGACATTCTTTGTGCTTCTTGTATTTAAACATTTAGGTCCCTAGCAAAACCAGGAAAGTTTTCCTCAATTATTTCCTAAAATACATGTTTGTTCATGTTTTCTTAGTCTTTTTTTTTTTTTTTTTTTTTTTTTTGTCTTTTTTGGATTGGGTTAATACAAAGACCTTGTTTAGGAACTCTGAATTTCTTTCTTCTACTTGTTCAACTCTATTGCTGAGACTTTCCAGAAAATTTTGCATTTCTATAATAAGGTCCATTGTTTCCTGAAGTTTTTATTGTTTTTTATTTATGTTATCTATTTTCTTAAATATTTCTCCCTTTACATCTTGTATCTGTTTTTGGATTTCCTTATATTGAGCTTTACCTTTCTCAGGTGCCCCTTGATTAACTTAATAACTAACTTCCCAAATTCTTTTTCAGGTAAATCAGGGATTTCTTCTTGGTTTGTGTCCATTGCTAGTGGGCTAGTGTGATTTTTGGGGGGTGTTAAAAAATCTTGTTTTGCCATATTACTGGAGTTGGTTTTCTGGTTTCTTCTCATTTGGGTAGGCTCTGTCAGAGAGGTCTAGGGCTGAAGGCTGTTGTTCTGATTCTTTTGTCCCATCCCACCCCAAGGGGTGTTCCTTTAATGTAGTACTCTTCCCCTTCTCCTGTGGATGTGGCTTCCTGAAAGCCAAGCTCCAGTGATTGTTATTTATCTTCCAGATCTAGCCACCCAGTCAGTCTACCAGGCTTTGGGCTGGTATTGTGGTGTGTCTGCATAAAGTCTTGTGATGTGAACCATCTGTGGGTCTCTCAGATGTGGACACCAGCACCTGTTCTGGTGGAGGTGCCAGGGGGGTGAAATGGACTCTGCGGTTTAATGCACTATTTTTGTGTTGGTTGACCTCCTGCCAGGAGATGGCACTTCTCAGAGAGCATCAGCTATGGTAGTATGGGGGAGGAACTGGTAGTGGGTAGAGTCCCAGAACTCCCAAGAATATATGCCCTTTGTCTTCAGTTACCAGGGTGAATAGGGAAGGGCCACTGGGTGGGGGCAGGGCTAGGTGTATCTGCACTCAGACTCTCCTTGGATGGGTCTTGTTGAGGCTGCTGTTGGGGATGGGAATGTGGTTTCCAGGTCAATGGAGTTATGTTCCTAGGAGGATTATGGCTGTCTCTACATGTCATGCAGGTTGTCAGGGAAGTGGGGGAAAGCCAGCAGTCACAGGCCTCACCCAGCTACCATGCAATCCCAAGGGCCACTCTCACTCCCACTGTGCCACCCAACAGCACTGAGTCTATTTCCAGGCAGTGGCCTAGCAGTGCTAAGAACTTGCCCTAGGTTACCTGCCTCCCAGCTATGACAGCAAATATGTCTTTCCTTCTATCCCCACCCGTTGAATCTGTACATCTGATTCACACCTTCTCCTGAGTTCTGACCCGGAGGCTTCTCAATCAGTTCAAATTGTTACAGAGTTCAGCATGAGATTTTCTTCTCCCAGTGGCCTTTCCCAGAACCTCTTGCTATCCTCCTGAAGGGTTCCTGTGAGGCCAGGCAGAAATGGGTTGCTAGAGGTCCAGCAAGCTCCCAGGGCTTTTCCCACTGCTTCCTCTACCCCTGTATTTCACTTGGTTCTTTAAATTGACTTAGCTCCAGGTGAGGTCAGGATCTTCTCCTGTAATCTAGACCTTCAGTTTCCCCAGCGGGGGTGTGTGTTTGGGGGCAGACAATCTGTCTTTCCCGCTTCCACAGTTTGGGCACTCACAGTATTTGGGGTGTCTCCTGGGTCCTCCAGGAGCAATCTTTCTTCGTGGGGATCTCTGTGTCCTCTCAGGGTTCCTGATTTATTCCTGCAGTCGTTCTAGAGCAAAAATTTACGATGCGAGTCTTGGCACACTGCTCTGTCTGTCCCAGTTGGAGCTGCAATCTAGTCCTGCCTCCTGTTCACCGGCATCCATTTTTAAAACTGATGTAAGTTATTTGAAATCTAGTCAGATTGTGTCACATACAGCTTAGTTAAAACTTTCCCTCTCTATGTGATTGTAGGCAAGGCAGCCTGCTTACTCCTTATTCCACTGACACAAAGCCGAACACATGTAACAGCTGCTAAACATGAAAAAACCTAATTATCAAAAACAGTCATATAAATAAATTCCTCTTCACGTGAGTTTTTAAAAATTATTTAAATATATTTTTAACATTTGTTTTAGATTCAGGGGTACAGAAGCAAGTTTGCTATATAGATAAACTGCATGTCACAGGGGTTTTGTGTACAGATAATTATGTCATTTAGTTTATAAGCACAGTACCAAATAGGTAGTTTTCCAGTCCTCACCAACCTCTCATACTCCACCCTTAATTAGGTGACAGTGTATTTTTTCCCCTCTTTGTGTACATGCAAATTCAATGTTTAGTTCCAACTTAAAATAGAGAATATGTGGTATACGGTTTTCTGTTCCTGCATTAGTTCATTTAAGAAATGGCCTCCGGATCCGTCCATGTTCCTGAAAAGGACATTATATTATTCTTTTTATAGCTGCATAGTACTCCATGTTGTGTATGTACCACATTTTCATTATACAATCTACTACTCATGGGCATTTATGTTGATTCCATATGCATAATGTTGCAATAAACATATATGTGCATGTGTCTTTATGGTAGAATGATTTACATTCCTTTTGGTATATAGTCAATAATAAATAGAATTCCTGGGCCAAGTGGCACTTCTGTCTTAAATTATTAGGGAAATTATCAAACTGTTTTCCACAATGGCTGAACTAGTTTAC
Source organism: Piliocolobus tephrosceles (assembly GCF_002776525.5). Classification (NCBI taxonomy): domain Eukaryota; kingdom Metazoa; phylum Chordata; class Mammalia; order Primates; family Cercopithecidae; genus Piliocolobus; species Piliocolobus tephrosceles. The sequence continues at coordinate 86,610,581 of NC_045445.1, forward strand.
ATTCTCCTCAGCAGAGTATAAGTGTTCCCTTTTCTCTACAACCTCACCAGCACCTGTTTTTTTCTTTTACTTTTACCATTTCGACTGGTGTGAGATGGTGTCTCATTGTTGTTTTCTCCAATAATTAATGACGATAAGCACTTTTTTTTTTTGGAGATGGAGTCTCGCTCTGTCGCCCAGGCTGGAGTGCAGTGGCCGGATCTAAGCTCACTGCAAGCTCCGCCTCCCAGGTTTACGCCATTCTCCTGCCTCAGTCTCCCAAGTAGCTGGGACTACAGGCGCCAGCCACCTCACCTGGCTAGTTTTTTGTATTTTTTTAGTAGAGACGGGGTTTCACCATGTTAGCCAGGATGGTCTCAATCTCCTGACCTCGTGGTCCGCCCGTCTCGGCCTCCCAAAGTGCTGGCATTATAAGCTTGAGCCACCGCGCCCGGTCAATGTTAAGCATTTTTACATGTGCTTTTTGGACATCTTTATGTCTTCTTTTGAGAAGCATCTGTTCATATATTTTGCCCACTTTTTAATGGGGTTGTTTTTTATTTGCTTGTTAATTTGTATAAGTTTCTTATAGATTCTGTGTATTAGACCTTTGTCATATATGCAATTTGCAAATATTCTCTTCTATTATCTAAGTTGTCTGTTTGCTCTGTTGATAGTTTATGTTGCTGTGCAGAAGCTTGTTAGTTTACTTAGTTCTCATTTGTAAATTTTTGTTTTTATTGCAATTGTCTTTGGCATCTTTGCCAGGGCCTGTGTCTAGAGTAATATTATCAAGATTTTATTCTAGGGTTTTTACAATTTTAGCATTTACATCTAAGTTATTAATCCATCCCGAGTTGATTTTTTATATGATTTAAGGAAGAGGTTCTAATTCAGTCTTCTAGATATGGCTAATCAGTTTTCACAACACCATTAATTGAATAAAAAGTCCTTTCCCCATCATTTGCTATTGTTGACTTTATTGAAAATCAGATGGTCATAGTTGTGCAGCATTATTTCTCAGCTCTCTATTCTCTTCCATTGGTTTATGTGTCTGTTTTTGTCTTGGTTTCATGCTGTTTTGGTTACTGAAGCCTTGTAGTATAGTTTGAAGTTGAATAATGTTATGCCCTCAGTTTTGTTCATTTTGGGTTAAGATGGTCTTGACAATTTGGGCTCTTTTCTGATTCCATATTAATTTTAAAATACTTGTTACTAATTCTTTGAAGAATGTCATTGGTTGTTTTTCATTTGATAGGAATAGCACTGAACCTGTAAATTGCAATGAACAGTATTGCCATTTTAGCAATTCTGATTCTTTCCATCCATAAGGATATAATATTTTTCTATTTGTTTGTGTCATCTAATTTCTTATGACAGTATATTGTAATTTTTATTATAGAGATTTTTTACCTTTCTGCTGAGTTATATTTCCAGGTATTCTTTTAATCACCATTTTGAATGAGTTTGCTTTCTTGGCATTGTACTCAACTTGGATCTTGCTGGTGAATAGAAAGCTACTGATTTTTGTACATTGATTTTGTATCCAGAAAATTTGATAAAGTTGTTTATCATATCCAGGAACTTTTGACAGAGACTATGGGGTTTTATAAGTATAAAATCATACTATCTGCAAACAGATAATTTGAATTCTTCTCTTCTTTCTTGGATGCCTTGTATTTTTTTTGTCTTGCCTGATTGCTGTGGCTAAGACTTCCAGTACTATGTTGAGTAGGAGTGATGAGAGTGAGCATCCTTGTCCTGTTCTGGTAATCAAAGGGAATGCTTCAGGCTTTTGCCCATTCAGCATGATGTGGGTTTGTCATTGATGGCTCTTATTATTTTGCAGTATGTACCTTTGATTCCTAGTTTGTTGAGGGTGTTTAACATGGAGGAATTTTGGAAGCCTTTTCTGAATCAACTCAGATGATCATGTGGTTTTTGTTTCCAGTTTTGTTTATGTCATTAATCACATTTTTTTATTTATATATGTTGAAACAATATTGCACCCTAGGAATAAAGCCAACCTGATCTTGTTGGATTGGCCGTTTTGTTTGCTGCCTGATTCAGTTTGCAAAAAATTTGTTGGGGATTTTTGCATCTATGTTCATGAAGGATATTGGCCTGATTTTTTCTCTTTTATTGTTGTGTCTCCAACAGGTTTTGGTATCAGGATGATGCTGCCTTCACAGAATGAGTTAGGAAGAAGCCCCTCCTGTTCAATTTGTTCATAATACTTTCAGTAGGAATGGTAATAGTTTTTCTTTATAAATTTTATACTTTCAGCTGTGAATCCACCTGTTGGGTTTTTCTTGTTAGTAGGCTTTTCATTTTTAACTCATTTTAGAACCTATTATTGGTCTGTTCAGGGATTCAACTTTTTCCTGGTTCAATCTTGAGAGGTTGTATGTTTCCAGGAATGTATCCATTTCCTCTAGGTTTTCCAGCTTGTATGCAGAGATGTATTTACATTAGTCTCTGAGTGTTTTGTTTACCTCTGTGAGGCTGGTGGTAATGCCTTCATTGCCATTTCAGATTTTGCTTATTTTTATCTTTTATCTTTTTTTCTTGTTCTAACTAGTGGTCTATCTTATTAATTCTTAAAAAACATCTGCTTTATTCATTAATATTTTGTTTTGTTATCTGCATCACAACTTCTTTCCTCTCAACTGTGATCTTTGTTATTTTTTGTTTTCTGCTAGATTTGGGGTTGGTTTACTATTGTTTCTCCATATAGTTCTTCTAGGTGTGTTGTTTGTTTGTTAATTTGAGATCTTTCTATCTTTTGAATGTGGACATTTAGTACATTCTTATCACTGTGTTAACTGTGTCCAAAAGATTCTGGTATATCTTAGTCCTCGTTAATTTCAAAGAATTTCTGGATTTCTGCCTGAATTTCATTGTTTACCCTAATGTCATTCAGGAGCATATTATTTAATTTCCATGCAATTCTATGGTTTTTAATAATTTTCTTACTCTTGATTTCTATTTTTTTGTGCCATGCTCCAAGAGTGTGTTTCATATGATTTTACTTTTCTTGGATTTGCTGAGGATTGTTTTATGGCTGATTTTGTGGTCAATTTTAGAGTATGTGCCATGTACAGGTGAGAAGAATGTATATTCTGTTGTTTTTAGGTGGGGAGTTCTTTAGATGCCTTTTAAGCCCATTTGGTCAAATGTCAGGTGCTGAACATCTTTATTAATTATTTTTGCCTCGATAATCTAATGCTGTCAGTGGCATGTTGAAGTTTCCCACTGTTATTGTGTGGTTGTCTAAGTCTCTTCTTGGGCCTATAAGGACGTGCTTTAAAAATCTGGGTGCTCCTGTGTTGAGTGCATATATATTTAGGATAATTAAGGCTTCCTTTTGAATTGAATTGAACACTTCACCATTATAAAATACCTTTTTTTTTTCTTTTTTGATTATTGCTGGTTTCAAGACTGTTTTGTAATGAAAAAAAAACTCTATTTTGTCTTGAAATAGCAACGCTTTCCTTTTCTGTATCCACTTTGATATGCTTTTTGTGTATGATGAGAGATAGGGATCTAGTTTCATTCTTCTGCAAAAGGATATCCAGTGTTCCCAACATCATTTATTAAAGTGACTGTTTCCCTCAGTGCATGTTCTTAGGAATTTTGATGAAAATTAATTCACTGTAGGTTTGTGAATTTGTTTCTGGGTTCTCTATTCTGTTCCATTAATCTATGCATCTGTTTTTATGTCAGTACCAGGTTTTTTGGTTTACTATAGCTCTGTGATATAATTTCATGTCAGGTAATGTGAGTCCTCCAGCCTTTTTTTTTTTTTTTTTCCCTTAGGATACTTTTGGCTATTCCGGGTCTTTTGTGGCCTTTTATAAATTTTAGACTTATTCTACTTTTATGAAGAATGCCATTGGTATTCTGGTAGGAATTGCATTGAATTTGTAGATGGCTTTTCTTAGAATAGACATTTTAACAATACCAATTCTTCTAATCTATAAACATAAAATATCTTTGCATTTTTCTTAGCATCCTCTTTATTTTATCAAAGTTTTATAGTTTTCATTATTGAATCATTTCACTTCTACAATTAAGTTAATTAATAGATATTTAATTCTATTTGTGGCTATTTTAAATAAAGTTACATTATTGCTTTTTCAGGTGAATTGTTGGCATATAAAAATGCTACTTTTTTATGTATATTTTGTATCCTGCAAATTTACTGAATCTATCTGTTCCAATAGTGGATGTGTGTGTGTGTGTGTGTGTGTGTGTGTGTGGAGTCTTTAGGTTTTTCTAAATATAAAATCTGATAATCCACAAACAAGTATAACTTGACTTCTTCCTTTCCACTTTGGATGCTTTTTATGTCTCTCTACCATCTGATTGCTGATAAGTTTTTTATCAGCTTAAGGAGATTTTGGGCTGAGACAATGGGGTTTTCTAAATATACAATCATGTCATCTGCAAACAGGGACAATTTGACTTCTTCTTTTCCTAACTGAATGCCCTTGATTTCTTTCTCTTGCCTGATTGCCCTAGCCAGAACTTCCAACACTATGTAGAATAGGAGTGGTGAGAGAGGGCATCCCTGTCTTGTGCCAGTTTTCAAAGGGAACTTTTCCAGTTTTTGCCCATTCAGTATTTTATTAGCTGTGGGTTTGTCATAAATAGCTCTTATTATTTTGAGATCCGTTCCATCAATACCGAATTTATTGAGTGTTTTTAGCATGAAGGGCAGTTGAATTTTGTCAAAGGCCTTTTCTGCATCTATTGAGATAATCATGTGGTTCTTGTCTTTGGTTCTGTTTATATGCTGGATTACGTTTATTGATTTGAATATGTTGAACCAGCCTTGCATCCCAGGGATGAAGCCCACTTGATCATGGTGGATAAGCTTTTTGATGTGCTGCTGAATCCGGTTTGCCAGTATTTTATTGAGGATTTTTACATCGATGTTCATCAGGGATATTGGTCTAAAATCCTCTTTTTTGTTGTTGTTGTGTTTCTGCCAGGCTTTGGTATCAGGATGATGTTGGCCTCATAAAATGAGTTAGGGAGCATTCCCTCTTTTTCTATTGATTGGAATAGTTTCAGAAGGAATGGTACCAGCTCCTCCTTGTACCTCTGGTAGAATTCAGCTGTGAATCCCTCTGGTCCTGGACTTTTTTTGGTTGGTAGGCTATTAATTATTGCCTCAATTTCAGAGCGTGCAATTGGTCTATTCAGGGATTCAACTTCTTCCTGGTTTAGTCTTGGAAGAGTGTAAGTGTCCAGGAAATTATCCATTTCTTCTAGATTTTCTAGTTTGTTTGTGTAGAGGTGTCTATAGTATTCTCTGATGGTAGTTTGTATTTCTGTGGGGTCGGTGGTGATATCCCCTTTGTCATTTTTTAACACATCTATTTGATTCCTCTCTTTTCTTCTTTATTAGTCTTGCTAGCGGTCTGTCTATTTTGTTGATCTTTTCAAAAAACCAACTCCTGGACTCATTGATTTTTTGGGAGACTTTTTTGTGTCTCTATCTCCTTCAGTTCTGCTCTGATCTTAGTTATTTCTTGCCTTCTGCTAGCTTTTGAATGTGTTTGCTCTTGCTTCTCCAGTTCTTTTAATTGTGATGTTAGAGTGTCAATTTTAGATCTTTCCTGCTTTCTCTTGTGGGCATTTAGTGCTATAAATTTCCCTCTACACACTGGTTTAAATGTGTCCCAGAGATTCTGGTATGTTGTATCTTTGTTCTCATTGGTTTCAAAGAACATCAATATTTCTGCCTTCATTTCGTTATGTACCCAGTAGTCATTCAGGAGCAGGTTGTTCAGTTTCCATGTAGTTGAGCGGTTTTGATTGAGTTTCTTAGTCCTGAGTTCTAGTTTGATTTCACTGTGGTCTGAGAGAGAGTTTGTTATAATTTCTGTTCTTTTACATTTGCTGAGGAGTGCTTTACTTCCAATTATGTGGTCAATTTTGGTATAAGTGTGATGTGGTGCTGAGAAGAATGTATATTCTGCTGATATGGGGTGGAGAGTTCTCTAGATGTCTATTAGGTCCGCTTGGTGCAAAGATGAGTTCAATTCCTGGATATCCTTGTTAACTTTCTGTCTCGTTGATCTGTCTAATGTTGACAGTGGAGTGTTGAAGTCTCCCATTATTATTGTATGGGAGTCTAAGTCTCTTCGTAAGTCTCTAAGGACTTGCTTTATGAATCTGGGTGCTCCTGTATTGGGTGCATATATATTTAGGATAGTTAGCTCTTCCTGTTGAATTGATCCCTTTACCATTATGTAATGGCCTTCTTTGTCTCTTTTGATCTTTGATGGTTTCAAGTCTGTTTTATCAGAGATGAGGATTGCAACCCCTGCTTTTTTTGGTTCTCCATTTGCTTGGTAGATCTTCCTCCATCCCTTTATTTTGAGCCTATGTATGTCTCTGCATGTGAGATGGGTCTCCTGAATACAGCAGACTGATGGGTCTTGACTCTTTATCCAGTTTGCCAGTCTGTGTCTTTTAATTGGAGCATTTAGTCCATTTACATTTAAGGTTAATGTTGTTCTGTGTGAACTTGATCCTGCCATTATGATATTAACTGGTTATTTTGCTCATTAGTTGATGCAGTTTCTTCCTAGCCTCAATGGTCTTTACATTTTGGCATGTTTTTGCAATGGTTGGTACCGGTTGTTCCTTTCCATGTTTAGTGCTTCCTTCAGGGTCTCTTGTAAGGCAGACCTGGTGGTGACAAAAATCTCTCAGCATTTGCTTATCTGTAAAGGATTTTATTTCTCCTTCACTTATGAAACTTAGTTTGGCTGGATATGAAATTCTGGGTGTAAAATTCTTTTCTTTAAGAACGTTGAATATTGGCCCCCACTCTCTTCTGGCTTGTAGAGTTTCTGCCGAGAGATCTGCTGTCAGTCTGATGGGCTTCCCTTTGTGGTAACCGACCTTTCTCTCTGGCTGCCCTTAAGATTTTTTCCTTCATTTCACGTTTGGTGAATCTGGCAATTATGTGTCTTGGAGTTGCTCTTCTCGAGGAGTATCTTTGTGGCGTTCTCCGTATTTCCTGAATTTGATTGTTGGCCTGCCCTATTAGGTTGGGGAAGTTCTCCTGGATGATATCCTGAAGAGTGTTTTCCAACTTGGTTCCATATTCCCCCTCACTTTCAGGCACCCCAGTCAGACATAGATTTGGTCTTTTTACATAATCCCATACTTCTGGCAGGCTTTGGGATTGCTGATACTCTTTCTTCCTGTTGATTGAGTCAGTTATTGAAGCTTGTGCATTTCTCGTGTCATGGTTTTCATCTCTGTCATTTCGTTTATGACTTTCTCTGCATTAATTATTCTAGTTATCAATTCTTCTACTCTTTTTTCAAGATTTTGAGTTTCTGTGCGCTGGGTACATAATTCCTCCTTTAGCTCTAAGAAGTTTGATGGACTGAAGCCTTCTTCTCTCATCTCGTCGAAGTCATTCTCCGTCCAGCTTTGATCCGTTGCTGGCAATGAGCTGCGCTCCTTTGCAGGGGGAGATGCACTCTTATTTTTTGAATTTCCAGTTTTTCTGCCCTGCTTTTTCCCCATCTTTGTGGTTTTATCTGCCTCTGGTCTTTGATGATGGTGACATACTGATGGAGTTTTGGTGTAGGTGTCCTTCTTGTTTGATAGTTTTCCTTCTAACAGTCAGGACCCTCAGTTGTATGTCTGTTGGATATTGCTTGAGGTCCACTCCAGACCCTGTTTGCCTGAGTATCAGCAGCAGAGGCTGCAGAAGATAGAATATTGCTGAACAGCTAGTGTACCTGTCTGATTCTTGCTTTGGAAGCTTCATCTCAGGGGTGTACTCCACTGTGTGAGGTGTGGGGTGTCAGTCTGCCCCTAGTGGGGGATGTCTCCCAGTTGGGCTACTCAGGGGTCAGGGACCCACTTAAGCAGGCAGTCTTTCCCTTCTCAGATCTCAACCTCCATGTTAGCAGATCCAGTGCTCTCTTCAAAGCTGTCAGACAGAGTTGTTTGCTTCTGCAGAGGTTTTTGCTGCTTATGTTGTTGTTGTTGTTGTTGTTGTTGTTGTTTAACTGTGCCCTGTCCCCAGAGGTGGAGTCTACAGAAACAGGCAGGCCTCCTTGAGCTGCTGTGTGCTCCACCAAGTTTGAGCTTCCCAGAGGCTTTGTTTACCTACCCTAAGCCTCAGGAATGGTGCGCGCCCCTCCCCCAGCCTCGCTGCTGCCTTGGGGTTAGATCACAGACTGCTGTGCGAGCAATGAGGGAGGCTCTGTGGGCGTGGGACCCTCCCGGCCAGGTGTGGGATATAATCTCCCAGTGTGCCCGTTTGCTTAAAGCACAGTATGGGGTGGGAGTTACCCGATTTTCCAGGTCTTGTGTGTCTCAGTTCCTCTGGCTAGAAAAAGGGATTCCCTTCTCCCTTGCGCTTCCCAGGTGAGGCGATGCCTCGCCCTGCTTCAGCTCTCGCTGGTGGGGCTACAGCAGCTGATCAGCACCGATTGTCCGGCACTCCCTAGTGAGATAAACCCAGTACCTCAGTTGAAAATGCAGAAATCACCCGTCTTCTGTGTCGCTTGCACTGGGAGTTGGAGACTGGAGCTGTTCCTATTCAGCCATCTTGCTCCGCCCCCCTAAATTCTTCTTTGCTAGTATTTTGTTAAAGACATTTGAATCAACATTCATTAGAGATCTTGGCATATATATATCTTTGTCTAGTTTTAGAATCAGGGTAATACTGGCCTCATAGAATAAATTTGGAACGAGTGCCTCCTCCTCTATTTTTCAGAATTATTTTAATTGGATTGCTATTAATTATTCTTTAAATATTTGGTAGAACTCAGAAGTAAAGTCATCAGGTCCCAACATTTTCTTTACTAGAAGACTTTATATTATGGCTTTTTTCTCATTACTTGTTATTGGTCTATTCAGGTTTTGATTTATTCTTGGCTCCATCTTGCTATGTTGTATGTGTCCATAAATTTATTTCTTCTTCATTTTTCAATTTAGTGGCATGTATTTGCTCAGAGTAGCCATCAATGATCCTTTGAATTTCTGCGGTATCAGTTGAAACATCTCCTTTCTCATTTCTGATTTTATTTATTTGGATCTTCTCTCTTTCTTTATTAGTTAGTCTGACTAAATTTTGTTTGTTTTTTCATAAAACCAACACTTTTTTATCTTTCACTTTCTTTGCTTCAGTTTCATTTATTTTTTTTTCTGATCTTTATTACATATTTTCTTCTACTAATTTGGTGTTTTGTTTGCCTTTGCTTTTTCTAATTCTTTAAGATGCATCTTTTATTTTATTTGAAGTTTTTCTAGTTATTGGATATAGGCACTTATTACTGGAAACTTTCTTCTTCGTAATACTTTTCATGTTTTCCATAAGCTTTTGTATCTTGTATTTTCATTTTCATTTGTATTAAAAAAGCTTTAAAATTTCTTCTTAATTTCTTCATTGACTCACTGGTCATTCAATAGCATATTTTTAAAATTTCCATGTGTTTCTACCATTTGAGATGTTCCTCTTGTTGTTGATTTCTTGTTTTATTGCACTGTGATTAGAGAAGATACTTGATGTGTTTTTTTTTTTTTTTTTTTTTAACTTTTAAGTTCTGTTTTGTGGCTAACATATGTTCTATCCTTCAGAATATTCCATGTGCTTAGAAGAAGAATATATATTCTCCAGCCATTGAATGAAGTGTTTTGTAAATATCTATTAGGTCAATTTCATCTATAGTGCAGATTAGGTTTAAAATTTTCTTTGCTAATTTTCTGTCTGAATGTTCTGTCTAGTGCTGAAAGTGTGATGTTGAAGTGTCCAGCTATTATGTATTTGGGCCTGTCTCTCTAGCTCTAATAATATTTGCTTTACATATTGGCATCATCCAGTGTTTGGTGCACATATATTTACAATTGTCATATCCTTTTGTTTAATTGACTCCTTTATCATTATATATTGACTTTTTTTGTTTCTTTTAATAGCTCTTGTCATGAAATGTATTGTATCTCATGTAAGTATGGCTACATTTGCTCTTTTTGTTTTCATTGACATGCAATATCTTTCTTAATCCTTTTTTTATTTTAGTCTACCTTTGTCTTTATAGGTGAAGTGTGTATCTTATATGTAGCAGATCATTGTGTCTTTTTTAAAAAAATTAATTCACCCATTGTATGTCCTTTTTTGGAGAGTTAGTCCACTTACATTCAATGTTGTTATTGTTGGGCAAGGACTTTCTCCTGCTATTTTGTTATTTGTTTTTTTTATTGTTTTTTGGTGTTCTCCTTTTTTTCTTCCTTCCTGTCTTTCTTTTAGTGAAAGTGCTTTTCTCAGGTGGTATTTTTAAATTTCTTGTTTTTCACTTTTTGTCTCTTTTGTAAGTTTTTTGATTTGAGGTTACTATCAGGCTTGCAAATAATACCTTGAAACTCATTATTTTAAGTTGATAACATCCTAATTCTGATTGCAGCAAAAAAAAAAAAAAAAAAACAAGCAAAGATAAAACTAACAAAAATTCTACACTATAACTTTATCTTCTCACTTTTTAATGTATTATTGTTTCTGTTTTTTATTTATTTATTTATTTATTTATTTATTTATTTATTTATTTATTTATTTTGAGACGGAGTCTCGCTCTGTTGCCCGGGCTGGAGTGCAGTGGCTGGATCTCAGCTCACTGCAAGCTCCGCCTTCCCAGGTTCACGCCATTCTCCTGCCTCAGCCTCCCGAGTAGCTGGGACTACAGGCGCCCACCACCTCGCCCGGCTAGTTTTTTGTATTTTTTAGTAGAGACGGGGTTTCACAGTGTTAGCCAGGATGGTCTCGATCTCCTGACCTCGTGATCCGCGTGTCTCGGCCTCCCAAAGTGTGTTTCTGTTTATTTTTTATTACACTGTCTTAAGTATTGTTGTCTTAAAAATTATTTTTGTTGATAGGTATTTAATAGGTTGGATAGGTTTTTATTTTATTCTTCCTACTCAAGTTATGAGTAGTCTATATATTATTATTACATTGTCATAATAATCTGTATGTATTTCTGTTTTTATTGTTACCAGTGAGTTTTGTCTTTTCAACTGAAAAAAAAAAAAAAAAAAAAAAAAAAAAACCATGAACATTTCAGTATTTTTTGCAGGACAGGTCTTGTGTCAATAAAATAACTTTTGTTTGTGTGGGAAAGTCTTTATGTCTCTTTCATTTTTGATGGGTATTTTGCCGCTGAATATACTATACTAGAATAATAGTGTTGTTTTCTTCTTTTTTACTTTGAATATGTCATGTTTCTCTCCCCTGGAAGGTTTCTACTAAAAAGTCTGCTGTCAGACATATTGGAGCTTCATTGTTCATTATTTGTTTCTTTTTTTTTTTTTTTTTTTCTCTTGCTGCTTTTAGGATTCTTTCTTTATTCTTGTCTTTTTAGAATTTGATAATTAAGGATCTTTAAGTAGTTTTCTTTGACTTATATCTGTTTGGAGTCCTATAACCTTTTTGTACTGGAATATTGATCTTTCTCTAGATTTGGGTAGTTCTCTGTCAGTAACTCTTTGAATACAATTTCTACCCCTATTTTTTTCTCTATCTCCTCTTGAAGGCCAATAACTCTCATATTTGCCTTTTTGAGGCTGTTTTTAAAATCTTTTAGGTTTGCTTCACTTGTTTTTTTTTTCTTTTGTCTTCTCTATGTATTTTCAAATAACCTGTCTTCAAGCTCGCAGATTTGTTCTTTTGCTTGATCAGTTCTGCTATTGAGAGACGCTAGTGCATTTTTAAGTATGTCAATTAAAATTTTCATTTCCAGAATTTGTGTTTGATTTAAAGATTTTAAATTTATTTGTCACATTTATCTGATATGAATCTAAATTCCCTCTTTATGTTATCTTGAATTTAATTGAGTTTTCTCAAAACAGCCATTTTAAATTCTCTCTCTGAAAACTCACACATCCCTGTCACTCTGGAATTGATCCCTCATGCCTTTTGAGTTCATTTGATGAGATCATGTTTTTCTAGATTGTCTTGATTCTTGTGGATATTTGTTGATGTCTGGGCATGGAAGAGTTAGATATTTATTCTAATCTTTGCAGTCTGGGCTTATTTGTACTCATTCTTCAGAAAGCTTTCCAAGAATTCAAAAGGTATTGCATTGTGATCTAAGTTTATGATCACTGCAGACATATCTGCATTAGGGCACACCCCAAGCCCAGTTGTACTGTGACTTTTGCAGATTCATAGAAGTAGTACCTTCATGGTCTTGACTGAGATATTGGGGAATACCCTGGGTTACCAGTCGGAGTGTCTTGTATTGTTCTCTTATTTCCCTCAAACATATGGAATCTTTCTCTCCCTGCTGAGATGCCTGGAGTTTGAGGTAGAGTGACACAAGCATATCCATAGCCACTACCTCTGGGCCTGTCTTGGGTCACACATGATGCCCAAACAGTACTGAGTCTTACCCAAGGCCTTTGGAGACTACTGTCTGGCTAAAGAGTTTTTTAGTCAGCAGGTTGTGAATCCTACCAACCCCTTTTCTATCCCTTCAGGTCAGCATGTTTTATTATGGCTCAGGGTGGGTCTAAGAATGCCAACTGGGAGTTATTACCTAGATTTGGAGACTTTAGGAATCTACTTGGCACTTCATTTTACTGTGCCTATTCTGGTACCCAAGTTGCAAGACAAAGTCATCTGTGTGTTTTATTTCCTTTTCTTGAGCAGAAGGAGTCTCCCTGTTGCCACCACTGCCCCAGACCCATGGTGACGACTGCCTGGCTACCACTGATATTTATTTAAGGCCCAAGGAGTCTTTAGTCAGTGGATGAAAAATCTTGTCAGACCTGATTCTATCCTTTAGGTCAGTGGGTTCCTTTCTGCCCCAGGGTGGGTCTTGAAATGCTGTCCAGGAGCTAAGGCCTGGAACCAAGGACTTTAGGAGTCTGCTTGGTAGTTTCTTTTACTATGGCTTAGCTGGTACCCTAGTTGTCAGACAAAGTTTTTTTTTTTTTTTTTTTTCTTTTCCCTAGCCTTTCCTCAAGCAGAAGGAACTGCTCCTATGGCCCAACACAGCTAGGAATGTAATGGGACACACCTACAACTAGTATGGTATTGGGTCTTACCCAGGGCCCATGGAAACTACTGCCTGGTTACCAATGATGGTTATTCAAGGCTCAAACACTCTTTAGTCATCAAGTGATGAATCCTGACAGGACTGAATCATTCTCTTCAGTGTAGCAGGTTTGCTTCTGGCCCAGTGTAGGTCTAGAAATGTCATCTGGGAGCTAGAACCTGAAATGGGGGCTTAAGGACTCTACTTGGTGCTTAATTTACTGCCTCTGAGCTGGTATCCAAGTTGAAAGGCAAAGTCTTCTTTACTCTTTAATCTAATGAAATAAATCTCTCTCAGAACTGCAAGCTGTGCTGCCTGCAGTTGGGTGATGGAGATGCAAGCACTCTCTTGGTCCTTCCAACTGGTGTCTCACTAGGTCACACGAATCCCATGTTTACAAGCTCCAAGCCCAGCACAGCACCAGGACTTGCCGAGAACCTGTAGGCCTTGTGGCCTATATTGCCTTTCAAATTTATTTAGACTTCAAGAATATTTTAACCTGTAGTGATTACCCTCTGGCACGGACTGGTCTAAATGCTCCCTCTAGGGCCATCACTGAATTCCGCCCTGTGATGCTTTCCACTAGGACAGGGCAGCACTGAGTTCCAATGCAAAATCTAAAAATCACTGCTCTCTCTCTCTCTCTCTCTTTCTCTCTCTCTCTCTCTCTCTCTCTCAAGCACACAGATTCTCTCTTCATACCACACGGTACTGCTGGGGGATGAAGGGAATGGTGTTGTAGGCAATTCAAGACTGTTTCCTGTTCTCTTCAGTGCCTCATTCCTTGATAAAATGTTAAAAGCAGGTATTGTGATCACTTACCTGGTTTTTGGTTTTTATGAAGGTGCTTTCTTATCTGGATAGTTGTTTAATTTGGTGTTTTTTTTTTTTTTTTTTTCAGAGTCTTGCCCTGTTGCTCAGGCTGGAATGCAGTGGTGCGACCTCGGCTCACTGCAAGCTCCACTTCCTGGGTTCACGCCATTTTCCTGCCTCAGCCTCCTGAGTAGCTGGGACTACAGGCACCTTCCACCATGCCCGGCCAGTTTTTTCTATTTTTAGTAGAGATGGGGTTTCATTCTGTTAGTCAGGATGGTCTCGATCTCCTGACCTCGTGATCCACCAGCCTTGGGCTCCCAAAGTGCTGGGATTACAGGCATGAACCACCGTACCAGGTCTTTAATTTAGTGTTTCTATAAAAGGTGACAATCAGTGGAGGGGTTTATTAAGCTATCTTGCTCTGGCTCCTCATAAGCATTTTTCTTTTAAATCATATAGGAAAAAATGTGGTTATAAACCCCAAAATAAGGTAATAATACTTGATTTCTAAATTTACCTATGTAGTTACCTTTAACATTATTCTGTATTCATTTGTCTTGTTCCAAGTTACCTTTCTTTTCAATCTGAAGGTATTCTCTTAGCATTTCTCCTAGGTTACATCTATTAGTGAGAAATTTCCTCAGTATTTGCTTATCTAGGAATGTCTCAATTTCTTCTTCATTCTTGAAGGACGGTTTTAATGTATATAAAATTTGTGAATTACATATTTTTCCCTTCAGCATTTTAAGTATGTCATCTGCTGTCTTCTGACTTTCATGGTTTTTAAAGACAAACAATATGTTCATTTTACTGAAGATTACTTTGTTGTCAGTGCCCCCAGAAAGATTAGAGTTCTAGTGCCAGAATGGAAAACAACTCTTCCATAACAGAAAATAAAGACGAGCTTGGCCTGGATGTTTATAGTGTGCCTTTCAAAATATACTTTTTTTTTTTTTTTTAACCTGACAGATGGCGTAATGTTTTGTTGTCCAACCCTTGACCAGGAAGTCTCTCACACAGGGAAATTATTTGCATATTGGTAAAACCAATCATAGTTTCCAAGTATCAAAATTTCTCGTATTTTCTCCCAATTTTCTCCACTCTTTGAGAGTAGCATCAAGTCTATACTTGCAATGTACCCATCTAAATTTGAGTCACCTCAAATATCATGACATTAATTATTTCCAAAATCAGTCAGAGTTCTGGCAAGAAACACAATTTGCTCCACATGAGATGAAGAAATATTAATGAAAGAACTATTTTAGGAGTATAGACAGAATTACAAAAACTGGTAACCAATGGTGAGTCACCCAAGCAACATGGGGAGCCAACACTTCTAGGGATGAAGGAACAAGGGGAAGAAGTACTACTACCATAACCCATTATGAGCTGGAGCTGAAAATGACAGGTGACCTGATGAGAGTAATAAGCAAGGAGTGATGCAACTGCAGCTAGAAGCAGGATAATAAATCAAGAAAGGAATTAACTAAAGAAATACCTTGAATTCACTTTCTTCTTGCCTTTTTGACTCCTAACTTTCTTTTCCATGGGTCAAACCCAATAAGGATCCAGAAAACAAAATAAATTTAGCAATACAGAGGGCAGATTCCAAGGACATGAACAGGGCAAACAAAGAGAAATAATTTATCTGTGGGATGTAGAAAAATAAAATATAATGAGCACACTTTGCTATTTCTGGTAAAAGTAACATGACAACTTTCTCTGTTTTACAAAATGAGAACATGTATGCTTTGAATTGAATTGTTTAAGTAACTAGGTGGTGTAGATGTGTTCTGGACTAAGATGGGCTTATTTGAGAATAGTTTTTCTTTCTTTCTTGCCAGGTCACTCACATCACATCTTATCAGCAGACTGGAAAATGAAAGGATAAGAGAGCTTTTGAGTCATCATTTAAGTGAAATGTACATGGCTATACTCCATATGTTAAGAGAGCCTCACCAATTGCATCGTTTGCTTTTAAGTTTACATATCCCACTAACTACCTGCTCTCAGTGATTATTTTATAATGTGAGACAGATGATAGCAATTTCTCAGAAAACAACACTTTGAATTAATTATTAATCAGACACACCTCTTCAGATAAACTACTCCCAAAGTTTCTTGAATTATGAAAAGCTTAAAAGCTTATGAATGCAATGGGTTTAAACTCTCTACTAGGAAAACTTTCTCATTCTTGCTAATCATTTTTACACATACACATTAATTTCTCACATTTTGCCAGGTAGAGTACTGGGCACTGAGAACACAGAAAAGAAAAAAACACATCCCCCTCCCACCAGAAGCTCTCACATTAGCGAAGTTGACAGGCACAGTGATCTTAAAGAACTGTGTTCTGAACACATACTATACAAATGCCTGCTAAACTCACTTATTTGCTTCTCAAATCTATTCCTCCTTCTGTACTGACTATTTTGAGCACCACAATAAAACCCAGTTACCAGGGGAAAAAAACAAACAGTGATTCTCTATGCATTTATTTTCTCCCTCTTCAACATCTGATCTCTCTTTTCAGCTCAGTATCCTCACCAAAGCTCTGGAACCATGTATCTTTACCAGAAACACATCTACCCAGGTTTTGCACAGGCATCTTACATTTAACATATTCTGACTTGAATTCATCATTTTCTGCTCCATTTTCAAAACTGTTGCTCTTCCCCATGTATCAATTTCCGTAACAGGAATCACCATATTCCTAGTCACACAACTCTAAAAGTTCCTCATCTTTTCCTTTCCTCTCACTGTTTCTCACCTCATCCAATTTGTTGTTAAATCTCTTCATAAGTATTATTTTAATGTATTTTACATTTACTTCAGTTTCTGTGGAACTACTACTGACTTCCTGAGCCAGGCCCTCATAGATGTCTGCTTAAATACTTTTAAACACATGCCATGAATATCACTAATGTAACAAGTCACCATGATGAGCAAAAACAAGGTCTCTCTTCAGAATTCATGGTCTAGTGAAAGAAACTAACAAAAAAATATGAAAATTATAGTATAATATGAGGAGTTTTATAGTAGCATGAATATATAAAATGTTATGGCAAATAGACTAGAAAAATACTGTTGCAGATCTGCACATGCACAGAACTCTGGCTAAGCAAGCTAATCAGAGAGGGCCCTCAAGCCCTTACAGAGCAAGACACTTAGCACTTAAACTTTTATAGTTTCCCTGCTCTGGCTAGATTCAGACTCACGCTGGGATCTGGGGCTACTTCTGAACCCCAGCCTGCTTTACTTGGGCCCTGAAACCCCACAATTTTCTTATAAGTTTTTTTTTTTTTTTTTGTCAAGGCCTGGATTCTGCTCTTCATGCAATTGCTCACTGACTGAAATCTTTCTCTGGAATTTATACTGGCAAATCTATGTTTTAATATCCTTCAATGTATTTTATCCTTACACCAAGAACCTCAGGTTTTTAGAAGTCAAATGATTTGCCGAATGTCACACAAGTAGAAAGTGTTAGAATTCAGTTATAGTACCACATCTATGGAGTTCATATTTAGTGGTCTGTGCAAATACAATTGTCCCCAATAGAGAAGACGGTACCTCCATTTTTCCCATCTTGTTAAGCCAACCCATTCTCAAAGCTGCCTGGGAATTATTGTCAATAAATCTGAAAAAGCTTTATTTATATCTTTAGTTCCCTTAGTGGTGAAACTGACTGTCTGTGTCTATGTTTTTCCAGTTTAGTACTTCAGACCATGCCAACATTCTCTTCCTGGGATATGCTCTTTCTCCTTTTGGCTGTAGAGGTAGACATGGTTTGGCTCTGTAGCCTCATCCAAATCTTATCTCAAATTTTAACCTCCATAATCCCCACATGTCGAAGGAAGGGCCTGGTGGGAGATGACTGGATCATGGAGCAGTTTCCCCCTTGCTGTTCTCCTGATAATAAGTGAATTCTCAGGAGACCTGATGGTTTTATAAGTGTTTGACAGTTTCTTCTGCACACACTTTGTCTCTCTCTTTCCTGCCATCTTGTGAAGAAAGTACTTGCTTTTCTTTGCCTTCTGCCATGATTGCAAATTTCCTGAGATTCTTCTCTTTCCTTTATAAATTACCCAGTTTCAGGTATTTATTTATTTATAACAGTGTGAAAATGGACTAATATAGGGAAAATTGAAGTTCCCTGGGAATGGGTGAAAGATTTGTGTAGGCTTCCCAAGTACTGAGAAAAGGAAACTCCCAAAAGCAACTTGGCAAATCTCTTGAAGAGTTCAGTGCCAGCCATGTTGGATTGTTAAAACTTATTTGCACTAGCCTCAAGAAAGGATAGGGCCTCAATACTTTCTCCTTGAAAAGACGAGACAATTTCCCATTCTAAGGCTAATCTTAAATTGTTTTATGATTCCTGGCATTTAAAATTACTTCAAAGTAATTTGACACAAGAAATAAATAGTGGATATTTATTTCTTCAAATAACCTTCAACCACCTTCAAAGGTGGTTGACACAAGAAATAAATAGTGGATAGGAAATAGGACTAGATTGCAGCTTCCACTTGGATGGACAGAGCATGCTGTGGAGCTTTATGTCATAAACTTTTGCTCCAGAACTACTTCAGGAATATACCAAAAAAGCTGAGATAATTCACAGATCCTCTGAAGAAATCATATTGCTCCTGCAGAACCTGGAAGACACCCCAAATATTGTGAGTGCCTAAGCTGCAAACATGGTAAAGAGGGAACACTCACCCCTGAACACACACCCTCACTGAAGAACCTGAAGGTCTAGATCATGGGAGAAAGATTTTACTGTACCAGGATATGAGTCAAATTAGAGAGCCAAGTAAAATACAGAGGTAAAGAAGCAGCTAAAAATCTTATAGGCTTTTTGGGTCACCTGGGAAGCCATTTCTGCCTTGTCTTACAGAGGTCCTTGGAGAGGGCTGCCAGAGAAACTCAGAAAAGACCACAGAGAGAAGCAAACCTCCTGCTAAACTTTGTAACAATTCCAACCAAACTTAAACTCTCCTGACCAGAACTCGGGAAAGGGCATGAATACAGTGTGCAGATTTGACAGACAGTGAGGCACAAAATCCATGCTCACTTTCTTAGCTGGGAGGCTGTTACCCTGGGGCAAGTTCTCAGCTCTGCTCACCACTGCATGGAAACAAATTTGGTTCTGGTTTTTGGGGGTGGGGGGCATGGTGGGAGTGAGACTGGCCTTTAGCATGGGAGCTGGGTGAGACCTATAACTGCCAGCTTTCCCCCACTTCCCTGACACCCTGCATGACACAGCACAGGCAGCCATAACTCCATCCCCCATAGCAGCTGCAGCAAGTGGCGTCCAATGGGAGTAACGTCTAACCCTGCCCTCACTTGATGGTCCTTTCCTATCCACCTTAGTAGATGAGCACAAAGGTCATAATATCTTGGAAGTTTTAGGGCCTCTCCTACCACCTGATCCTCCCTATACTACCACAGCTGATGCTCACTTGAAAGTGCCACCTCCTGGTGGAAGGGCAACCAGCACAAAAATAGTGCATTAAACAACCAAAACTAAGGACCCTCACAGAGTCCATTTCACTTCCCTGCCACCTCCATCAGAGCAGGGGCTGGTATCCATTGCTGTGAGACCTGAAGACAGTCCACATCACAGGACTCTGCAGGCAATACCCAACACCAGCCGAGAGACTGGTAGCCCTGCTGGGTGGCTAGATCCAGGAGAGAAATAACAATGACTACAGTTCAGCTCTTAGGAAACTACATCTCTAGGGAACGACAGAAAATACTACAAGGGAATATGCTGTGGGACAAAAGAACCTGAACAGCAGCTTTGAGCTCCAGATCTTCCCTCTGACAGAGCCTACCCAAATAAGCAGGAACCAGAAAAACAATTCTAGTGATATGACAAAGCAAGTTTCATTAGTACCCCGCCAAAATCACACTAGCTCATCAGCAATAGATCCAAACCAAGAAGAAATCCTTGATTTCCCTGAAAAAAAGATACAGAAGGTCAATATCATTAATCAAGGAGGCACCAGAGAAAGATGAAGTCCAATTTAAGGGAAAAAAAAAGGAAGAACGAAATGTGGGGAGAAATCTTCAGTGAAATATATAGCACAAGTAAAAAACAATCACAGCTTCAAGCTATAAAGAACACACTTAGAGAAATGAAAAATATTCTGGAAAATCTCAGCAATAGAATAGAAGAAGCAGAAAAAGAAATTCAGAGCTCTAAGACGAGGTTTTCAAATTAACCCAATCCAACAAAGACAAAAATAAAATGTAATAAAATTAGCAGAGCCTCCAATAAGTTTGGGATTATGTTAAATGACCAAACCTAAGAGTAATTGCCATTCCTGAGGTAGAAGAGAAATCTGAAAGTTTCGAAAACATATGTGGAGTGATAATCAAGAAACACTTCCCCAGCCTTGCTAGACATTCAAATACAAGAAGCTCAAAGAACACCTGGGAAATCAGCATTTTCATCAGGTTATCTAAAGTTAAGATGGGCCAGGTGCAGTGGCTCAATCCTGTAACCCAGCTCTTTGAGAGGCAAGGTGGGCAGTTCACTTGAGGTCAGGAGTTCAAGACCCAGCCTGGCTAACATGGTCAAACCCCATTTCTACTTTAAAAAAATACAAAAAATTAGCCAGGCATGGTTGTGCATGCCTCTACTCCTAGCTGCTAGGCAGGTTGAGGCACAAGAATCACTTGAAGTCAGGAGGCAGAGGTTATAGTGAGCTGAAATCAAACCACTGCACTCGAGCCTGGATTACAGAACCAGACCCTGTCTCAAATGTAAAATAAATAAAGTCAAGACAAAGTAAAGAATCTGAAGAGTTGTAAGGCAAAAGCACCAGGTAACCTATAAAGGAAAATCTATCAGATTAACAGCAGATTTCTCAGCAGAAACCATACAAGCTAGGAGAAATCGGGGCCCTATCATTAGCCTCCTTAGACAAAACAATTTTCAGCCAAGAATGTTGTATCCAGTGAGTCTCAGCTTCATAAATGCAAGAAAGATACCATCATTTTCAGACAAACAAATGATGAGAGAATTCGCCACTACCAAGCCAGCACTAGAAAAACTGCTAAAAGGAGCTCTAAATATTGGAATGAATCCTGGAAACACACCAAAACAGAATCTCCATAAAGAACAAATTTCACAGTACCTATAAAACAATAATACAATTAAAAAAAAAAAAAGGTACACAGGCAACAAATAGCAAGATAAACAAAATACCACACATCTCAATACAAATGTTGAATGTAAATGCTCCACTTAAAAGACACAAAACTGCAAAATGCATAAGAATTCACCATTCAAGTATCTGCTGCCTTCAGGAGACTCAATTAACACATAAGGACTCACATAAACTTAAGGTAAAGGGGTGGAAAAAGACCTTCTATGAAAATTGACACCAAAAGTGGGCAAAAGTAGCTATTCTTATATCAGACAAAACAAACTTTAAACTAACAGCAATTTAAAAAGACAAAGACGGACATTATATAATGATAAAAGGTCTTGTTCAACAGGAAAATATCACAATCCTAAATATATATGTGCCTAACATTGGAGCTCCCAAATTTATGAAACAATGCCTATGACTCCTAAAGAATGAGATAGACAGCAATACAATAAGAGTGGGGAATCTCAACACTCCACTGACAGCACTAGACAGGTCATCAAGACAGAAAATCAACAAAGAAACAATAGATTTAAACTACAATGAACCAAGAAAATAAGATAGAAGATCCACATAAGCTCTGTTAGAAACAAAACGGAAGATATTACAACTGACCACTAAGAAATACAAAAGATAATTCAAGGGTACCATAAACACCTTTATGATCATGAACTAAAGGAGATGGATAAATTCCTGGAAAGACACAACCCTCCTATCTTGAATCAGGGAGAATTAGAAACCCCAAACAGATCCAATAACAAGCGGTGAGACTGAAATTGTAATTAAAAAAAAAAAAATACTGGGGGGTGGAGCAAGATGGCCAAATAGGAACAGCTCCAGTCTCCAGCTCCCAGCGCCAGTGACACAGAAGACCAGTGATTTCTGCATTACCAACTGAGGTACTGGTTTTATCTCACTAGGGAGTGCCAGACAATAGGTGCTGGTCAGCTGTTGCAGCCTGACCAGCGAAGGCTGAAGCAGGGCGAGGCATCACCTCACCTGGGAAGCGCAAGGGGGAAGGGAATCCCTTTACCTAGCCAGGGTAACTGAGACACACAACAACTGAAAAATCAGGTAACTGCCACCCCAATATTGCACTTTAAGCAAATGGGCACACCAGGGGATTATATCTCACACCTGGCCGGGAGGGTCCCATGACCACGGAGCCTTCCTCATTGCTAGCAGAGCAGTCTGTGATCTAATTGCAAGGCAGCAGCGAGGCTGGGGGAGGGGCGCCCGCCATTGCTGAGGTTTAAGTAGGTAAACAAAGCCCTGGGAAGATCCAACTGGATGGAGCTCACAGCAGCTCAAGGAGGCCTGCCTGTCTCTGTAGACTCCACCTCTGGGGACAGGGCACAGGTAAACAACAACAACAACAACAAAAAGCAGCAGAAACCTCTGCAGATGCAAACGACTCTGTCTGACAGCTTTGAAGAGACCAGTGGATCTCGCAGCACGGAGGTTGAGATCTGAGAACGGACAGAATGCCTGCTAAAGTGGGACCTTGACCCTGGTGTAGCCTAACTGGGAGACATCCTCCACTAGGGGCAGACCGACACCCCACACCTCACACGGTGGAGTACCTCCCTGAGAGGAAGCTTCCAAAGCAAAAATCAGACAGGTACACTCGCTGTTCAGCAATATTCTATCTTCTGCAACCTCTGCTGCTGATACCCAGGCAAACAGGGTTTGGAGTGGACCTCAAGCAATCTCCATCAGACGTACAGCTAAGGATCCTGACTATTAGAAGGAAAATTAAAAAACAGGAAGGACACCTACACCAAAACCCCATCAGTCCGTCATCATCATCAATGACTAGAGGCAGATAAAACCACAAAGATGGGGAAAAAGCAGGGCAGAAAAGCTGGAAATTCAAAGAATAAAAGCACATCTCCCTCTCCAAAGGAACGCAGCTCATCACCAGCAACGGATTAAAGCTGGACGGAGAATGACTTTGACGAGATGAAAGAAGAAGGCTTCAGTCCATCAAACTTCTCAGAGCTAAAGGAGGAATTACGTACCCAGTGCAAAGAAACTAAAAATCTTGAAAAAAGAGTGGAAGGATTGATAACTAGAATAATTAATGCAGAGAAGGCCATAAACGAACTGACAGAGATGAAAACCATGACATGAAAAATACGTGACAAATGCACAAGCTTCAGTAACTGACTCGATCAACAGGAAGAAAGAGTATCAGCAATTGAGGATGAAATGAATGAAATGAAGTGAGAAGAGAAATCTAAAGAAAAAAAGAAGAAAAATAAATGAACAAAGCCGACAAGTATGGGATTATGTAAAAAGACCAAATTTATGTCTGACTGGGGTGCCTGAAAGTGAGGGGGAAAATGGAACCAAGTTGGAAAACATTCTTCAGGATATCATCCAGGAGAACTTCCCCAACCTAGTAGGGCAGGCCAACATTAAAATTCAGGAAATACAGAGAACGCCAAAAAGATACTCCTCGAGAAGAGCAACTCCAAGACACATAATTGCCAGATTCACCAAAGTTGAAATGAAGGAAAAAATCTTAAGGGCAGCCAGAGAGAAAGGTCGGGTTACCCACAAAGGGAAGCCCATCAGACTGACAGCAGATCTCTCGGCAGAAACTCTACAAGCGAGAAGAGAGTAGGGGCCAGTATTCAACATTCTTAAAGAAAAGAATTTTACACCCAGAATTTCATATCCAGCCAAACTAAATTTCATAAGTGAAGGAGAAATAAAATCCTTTACAGATAAGCAAATGCTTAGAGATTTTGTCACCACCAGGCCTGCCTTACAAGAGACCCTGAAGGAAGCATTAAACATGGAAAGGAACAACCGGTACCAGCGATTGCAAAAACATGCCAAAATGTAAAGATCATTGAGGCTAGGAA
Source organism: Piliocolobus tephrosceles (assembly GCF_002776525.5). Classification (NCBI taxonomy): domain Eukaryota; kingdom Metazoa; phylum Chordata; class Mammalia; order Primates; family Cercopithecidae; genus Piliocolobus; species Piliocolobus tephrosceles. The sequence continues at coordinate 86,634,476 of NC_045445.1, forward strand.
GAAACTGCATCAACTAACGAGCAAAATAACCAGTTAATATCATAATGGCAGGATCAAGTTCACACATAACAATATTAACCTTAAATGTAAATGGACTAAATGCTCCAATTAAAAGACACAGACTGGCAAACTGGATAAAGAGTCAAGACCCATCAGTCTGCTGTATTCAGGAGACCGTCTCAAATGCAGAGACATACATAGGCTCAAAATAAAGGGATGGAGGAAGATCTACCAAGCAAATGGAGAACAAAAAGAAGAAGGGGTTGCAATCCTACTCTCTGATAAAACAGACTTTAAACCATCAAAGATCAAAAGAGACAAAGAAGGCCATTACATAATGGTAAAGGGATCAATTCAACAGGAAGAGCTAACTATCCTAAATATATATGCACCCAATACAGGAGCACCAAGATTCATAAAGCAAGTCCTTAGAGACTTACAAGGAGACTTAGACTCCCATATAATAATAATGGAAGATTTCAACACCCCACTGTCAACATTAGACAGATCAATGAGACAGAAAGCTAACAAGGATATCCAGGAATTGAACTCATTTCTGCAGCAAGCAGACCTAATAGACATCTACAAAACTCTCCACTCCAAATCAACAGAATATACATTCTTCTCAGCACCACATCACACTTATTCCAAAATTGACCACATAATTGGAAGGAAAGCACTCCTCACAAATGTACAAAAACAGAAACTATAACAAACTGTCTCTCAGACAACAGTGCAAACAAACTAGAATTCAGGACTAAGAAACTCAATTAAAACTGCTGAACTACATGGAAACTGAATAACCTGCTCCTGAATCACTACTGGGTACATACGAAATGAAGGCAGAAATAAAGATGTTCTTTGAAACCAATGAGAACAAAGATACAATGTACCAGAATCTCTGGGACACATTTAAAGTAGTGTGTAGAGGGAAATTTATAGCACTAAATGTCCACAAGAGAAATTTGGAAAGATCTAAAATGGACACTCTAACATCACAATTAAAAGAACTAGAGAAGCAAGAGCAAACACATTCAAAAGCTAGAAGGCAAGAAATAACTAAGATCAGAGCAGAACTGAAGGAGATAGAGACACAAAAAACCCTCCAAAAAATCAATGAATCCAGGAGTTGGTTTTTTGAAAAGATCAACAAAATTGATAGACCGCTAGCAAGACTAATAAAGAAGAAAAGAGAGAAGAATCAAATAAACGCAATAAAAAATGATAAAGGGGATATCACCACCGACCCCACAGAAATACAAACTACCATCAGAGAATACTATAAACACCTCTACACACATCAACTAGAAAATCTAGAAGAAATGGATAATTTCCTGGACACTTACACTCTCCCAAGACTAAACCAGGAAGAAGTTGAATCCCTGAATAGACCAATAGCAGTCTCTGAAATTGAGGCAATAATTAATAGCCTACCAACCAAAAAAAGTCCAGGACCAGATGGATTCACAGTTGAATTCTACAAGAGGTACAAGGAGGAGCTGGTACCATTCCTTCTGAAACTATTCGAATCAATAGAAAAAGAGGGAATCCTCCCTAACTCATTTTATGAGGCCAACATCATCCTGATACCAATGCCTGGCAGAGACACAACAAAAAAAGAGAATTTTAGACCAATATCCCTGATGAACATCGATGTAAAAATCCTCAATAAAATACTGCCAAACTGGATTCAGCAGCACATCAAAAAGCTTATCCACCATGATCAAGTGGGCTTCATCCCTGGGATGCAAGGCTGGTTCAACATTTACAAATCAATAAACACAATCCAGCAGATAAACAGTACCAAAGACAAGAACCACATGATTATCTCAATAGATGCAGAAAAGGCCTTTGACAAAATGCAACAGCCCTTCATGCTAAAAAAGCTTAGTAAATTCAGAATTGATGGAACATATGTCAAAATAATAAGAGCTAATTATGACAAACCCACAGCCAATATCATACTGAAATGGCAAAATCTGGAAAAATTCCCTTTGAAATCTGGCACAACACAGGGATGCCCTCTCTCACCACTCCTATTCAACATAGTGTTGGAAGTTCTGGCTAGGGCAATCAGGCAAGAGAAAGAAATCAAGGGTATTCAGTTAGGAAAAGAAGAAGTCAAATTGTCCCTGTTTGCAGATGACATGATTGTATATTTAGAAAACCCCATTATCTCAGCCCAAAATCTCCTTAAGCTGAGAAGAAACTTCAGCAAAGTCTCAGGATACAAAATTAATGTGCAAAAAT
>NC_045445.1:86636825-86645145 GCF_002776525.5 Piliocolobus tephrosceles
TGCTCAGTGAAATAAAAGAGGACACAAACAAATGGAAGAACATACCATGCTCATGGATAGGAAGAATCAATATCGTGAAAATGGCCATACTGCCCAAGGTTATTTATAGATTCAATGCCATCCCCATTAAGCTACCAATGAGTTTCTTCACAGAATTGGAAAAACCTGCTTTAAAGTTCATATGGAACCAAAAAAGAACACGCATTTCCAAGACAATCCTAAGTCAAAAAGAACAAAGCTGGAGGCATCACGTACCTGACTTTAAACTATACTACAATGCTACAGTAACCAAAACAGCATGGTACTGTTACCAAAACAGAGATATAGACCAATGGAACAGAACGGAGTCCTCAGAAATAATACCACACATCTACAGCCATCTGATCTTTGACAAACCTAAGAAAAACAAAAAATGGGGAAAGGATTCCCTATTGAATAAATGGTGCCGGGAAAATTGGCTAGCCATAAGTAGAAAGCTGAAACTGGATCCTTTCCTTACTCCTTATAGGAAAATTAATTCAAGATGGATTAGAGACTTAAATGTTAGACCTAATACCATAAAAACTCTAGAAGAAGACCTAGGCAATACTATTCAGGACATAGGCATGGGCAAGGACATCATGTCTAAAACACCCAAAGCAACGGCAGCAAAAGCCAAAATTGACAAATGGGATCTAATTAAACTAAAGAGCTTCTGCACAGCAAAATAAACTACCATCAGAGTGAACAGGCAACCTACAGAATGGGAGAAAATTTTTGCAATCTACTCATCTGACAAGGGGCTGATATCCAGAACCTACAAAGAACTCAAACAAATTTACAAGAAAAAAACAAACAACCCCATCAAAAAGTGGGCAAAGGATATAAACAGACATTTCTCAAAAGAAGACATTCATGCAGCCAAGAGACACATGAAAAAATGCTCATCATCACTGGCCATCAGAGAAATGCAAATCAAAACCACAATGAGATACCATCTCACACCAGTTAGAATGGCAATCATTAAAAAGTCAGAAAACAACAGGTGCTGGAGAGGATATGGAGAAATAGGAACACTTTTACACTGTTGGTGGGATTGTAAACTAGTTCACCCATTATGGAAAACAGTATGGCGATTCCTCAAGCATCTAGAACTGACAAACATTTTTTGAAGTGATGGCTGATTCATAATTCTTCTTTACCCTTTCATAATTCCTCAGTTTATTCAATATTTCATTTGGTGTCAACTCAAACAAAAGGCATCAGGAAGCAGTGATTGTTACCAGATTATTTTGCATGTACTGGAAATGTCATAAAGATTATATGATTGTTATGAACTTTAAAAAAATAACTTAAAAATACCAGGAAACACAATTTGAATTCTAACCAAGGTATGCTCCAAGACTTTCAAATGTGAGAATACAAGTACAGAAAGTAGAATTGTACAAAGACAGAAGCAATTAAAATACAAGGGTTAAATGGAAATTATTATTGAATAATACAGGGGAAAGATAGATGACCTTCCAGTATTTGTTAAGGCAATACAAAAGATGGAAGTAGCTTGGAGACTCCTTGGGAGGAAGTCAGTTGTCTTTCGTGATCTCCCTTTTTAAGTTAACCATTAAATCAAGTATTTTATACCACAAATAAATCTAATTTTGGCATCCTTGCCTGCCTCCTTTTTCACTTTCTTACCAGTACTCAGAGTTCATGTCTCATTGATTTACTTAATAAACATTGATTGAGTGCTCACTACATACAGGCACTCTCCTGGTTTTGTTCCTCTCTTAAGACCTGAAACTCTACTTATTCTCTGACTTCAACCTTTGTTTTCCCTTCTTCAGTTGTAACTACAAAACTCTCTTTCCTCTGGCTATGAAGGCCTAAGTACTGGAGCCAATATTCCATCCCAGTCCCTGAGACTTCAGAAGTTGTATCTCAACCAGGTTTGTCCTAGGACAATGAGTAGAACAACTGGGCAAAGAGTGAGGGATAGGAAAATTCATCCAGGAAGTGACCCCATTCTGGAATAAGAGTGTCTCTGACGTTCTTTCCCAAAAAGGAATTGTTTGGTTGATACTACATTGTCCATGTGAATGGCAAATTGTGCATATACACATCTGTTATCACATACGAGATGTCATAAGGCTCTTGTGATCACATGTATTCATGTATACAGTATTTCATTTCATTTAAGGTAACAGCAGCATCCAGCATATGGATGAGAAAATTGCCATTTGAATACATCTGTGTTCACTCTCAGGGGAAAAGGCTATAATGAAATAAATCTATGAAGTTAAAATTGTAGGTGTGATCAGTAGACAGTCTCCAGAGACTTATCCTTGTTTAATAAGATTCCATTTGGCACAAGAACATGGTAAGAATTTGGCGGAACATTCATGGGGTTCTGAGCTATGAACTTGATCCACATGGTTGTGCTCCAAATCACCAGCCAGTTTACTCAGCTTTCGGTAACAGAAAGCAGCACAACATCAACACAGCTCAATGAGCATGTTGGGCCAAGGCAAAATTCTTGGAATTGGATGAACTAAGTCAGAAAACTAAGCACTGGGGAAGAAGTTTTGTGAAGGTTGCACTCCAATGAATGAGTTGTAATTTGTGTAATAGGAGATTAGAACAGGCAGAAGAGTTGTTGGCATCAGTATGAAGTGCTGTTGCCAAAATGAAAACGGTATTTTCCTCTTACTATATATTATATTTTAATTGCTCATTTAAAGTGATGCTTTGGTACCTGAAATGGTGTATGACTAAAAAATAAATAAGGGTGATACTTTCAAATTATCAGCAACATCTGAAAGTTTCTCTTCTTATAGGAATTGGTTAACTATACTGAATATTTCTGTGGAATTCCTATGAAATATGCATCCTCTGAGAAGTAATCTCTTATATATATGCACTGTATCTTCCTTTCATACCCTCCTTTAACTGATATTCCACTTCTCCATTAGATACATTACCTCCACATTATTTCAGTCCTCTACAGTTACGTTCACTGTCTGGACCTCATAATCACCCAGATATGTTATCATTGATACAATTTTTTCAATACCATTAAGATCTCCAGTCCCCAAGATCCTTCAACTTTCACTAAATCTATAGGGACTTCCTACAACATTTCCCCATTTATCTTTGATCCCATGGCTCACTACTTCAACCACTATCTTGACAATACCCTAATAGTCTCTCTCTTTCATCTGTCCATTGCACTTACCCAGAAAAACCTCAACTTAAATCATTCTTTCTTCTCCAATCCAAAACTCAGGCTGCTGACAACTTCTATAGAAACACTACTTTGCATATTGTGACCACCACAAATTAATGGTCATCACTCTTACTTGGACTCCAGACATTTTGTAGAGATTCTCTCCTTAGTTCCCAACAATGTCTATTTCAAGCTTCACGTAGAAAATTGAGACGATTAGTCAAAATTCCTGCTTCTACCTATTCAAAACTTATCTGCATCCTCCCCCTTATTTACCTTTTTATCTTCAATTCATTGAAAGAGATGATTATCCTTCTGCCAAAGCACACTTTTACTTCTCCCCAGTAGCACTTACAATGATGGAAACATTTGTGTAAATATTTTCTTATATCTCTGTAACTTATCTGTAAGTTCCATGAAAGCAATGACAGTGTCTGTTTTCATCACACTATCTCAGGCACTTACCACAATAATATATGTCTGATTTATATTGGTTTAATTAATATATACTTATTAGCGTTCCTATGTACAATGTTCAGTATCTGCCTTTGGATTACTTAAGTAAAATGGAAATTATTGGAAGGCTCTGAGAGTAGGATGTAGGCCTCAGAGAACTGACCAAATTTTGGAATTGGCAGATGCCAACGAAACTCCAGAGAACCAAAAAGCAGACACAATGGCAGTTTTCTTATAGTCCAATCAAGTTGAATCAAACAGCTACTGTTGCTGCTACTATTCTTACGGTTATGAATGATGACCCATCAATTGATTACTTCATTCTGTCTGTTATAAAGCCTCAGGAGAAAACATCTGGTTGATAGAGCTTGGATTAACATCTTACACCCTGGCTATATGGGGGCATAGAAAGAAAAACTTCTGGTCCCTGTTGACTCCATAGTGGAAGGCAGGTCCTGGAATAATCCTCCTGTAAAAACTACTGTCATGATTACTTTTATGTCAACTTGATTAGGGAACAGGGTGCCTAGATATTTGATTCAACATTATTCTGATTGTCTCTGTGACAATGTTTCTGAATGAGACTAAGTAAAGAAGAGTGACCTTTCCAATGTGGTGGGCCTCATCCAATCAGCTGGAGGCCTGACAAAAACAAAAAGTGGCAGGTGGCATAAGGGAGAATTCACTCTCTGCCTGTCTTTGAACTTGGACACCAATCTTCTCATTTTCTTGGACTGGAACTTATATTATTGACTTTTTTGGTTTTCAAGCCTTCTGATTTGGACTGGAACTACACAGCCAGCTCTCTGGGGTCTCCACATTGCAGACTATGAGACATAGCCTCCATAATCATACAAGCCAATTGCTTGTAGTAAATGAATATCTCTTTCTTTCTCCTCCTCTCCCTAGAAATGAACACACACACACACACACACACACACATACACACACACACACACACATAAATGTTACAAAATTAATAGATAGATAGATAGATGGATAGATAGATAGATAGATAGATAGATAGATAGATAGATAGTCATGCTTTCTATACTTGAAACAGTCACTGCAATTTTGCTGGGATCTGATGACATTATATATATATATATACCCTGGTTTAACTAGGTTCAAATACCTTATACTTTCCATTGTATATGAAATTTTGCATTTTCTAGGACAAAATTACAGTTCCAGTGTGAGAACTGCAATATGGAAGAGGAATCAGAGGCTGAGGTGTCCAATTGATTATATAGATCAAATATGACAGACATCAAAGCCTGACCAAAATATAAATCCCCAGGGCTTATTTCAGAACACAACAAAAACAATATTTATGAAAAGAAAATAATTTTATACCTTTGGACATTGTGTTTGTGTTCACTTGTGTTCTGATAACCTTGGTCTAGATTGGCTCAAAACTTGGCAAAGCCAAACTTTTAGATAAAAGCTGTCTGTCTTTATTGTCTTACTCTGCCTGCCCCAACCAACCTAGCTTATGAGCAAGAAGTTAATTTTGCTCTTCAAGTATCCCATGTATCTGGAGGAAGTCAACCTGGATCCTAGCTTTCCAGAATTTCTAGACCTTGAGATTCAGATTGTCAATCTCCACAGAGAAGCTGTCATCCTGTTATTCATAAGAACAACTATGTAAATTTTATAAGTATTGTGTGATATGAAGATATGGTTATATGTCTGCTCCTATAATGTTATGTGGCCGTCTTTTCTATTCCATGGAAAAGACAGAGGGACTATCAGGACCCTTGGACTATAAGGGGTTCCTGTGAATTGAATGCTTTGATCTTGGCCATTGACTAGGCTAATGCATTTATATATCATTATAGCATCATTAGCCAACAAATGTAATTGTTCTTAAATAGAATTCAGCTTCGGCTTGACTTTTTCAAAAATCTGATAGCAATAAAATATATTTATTTTGTGCTGGGCCTTCTCAACAATTAAGCAGGTGTTTGAGCACATATATACTGTGTATATTTCAATGGCTTTTGGAACAATAAATAATTTTCTGATCTACTCAACAGCATTCGTGTCTTTCCCTCTTAATCCCTAGTTGCTGAAGTTATTTCAAGAACAAATTACCTAGGTCTGAAAAAAATTAAAAATCCATAAGTGTTCCCAATATCGTAACTAATCACATTCTCATCAACTTTACCCTGTGTAATTGAGATATTCTCTGATTTACCTGAGAAGGACTTCACATGTTTATTATTTTGCAGATCATTTAAACAGTGTGTAGCTCAACTGATTTATCATAACATGTAAATAGATTGTACATATTTTTGTTGGTGCATTGAGAGTTCCTATAAAAATAATTTGATCTTTAATTAGCATGGACAAAGGCAAAGAACAGTGGTAATATTTGATAGCCATTTAACAGTTGGCTGCTTTTGAACCAAAGTGATGAAAAAAATCTTATTAGCATCTTGTATTAGTACAAAATAGACAAACTCGTTGTCTTTGGGACTAGGCAAAAATTTACATAAAAAAGAACATGTAAAATTAAACTATGGTGATAGAAATCAGAATAACAGCCACCTCTAGGGAAATAAAGACAGAGGGCATTAAGGAGCTTTCTAAGGTCCTGGAAATCATATATGTTGGTATGAGTAGTGGTTATACAAACATATGCACATGTAAAAATTCATTTTGCTGTACTCTCAACATTTGTATATTTTATCATATTTTCTAGTTATGAAAACAGAAGACAGAGACTTGATTCCTCAGGGATTTCAGGAATAAAATGTTTGTTTCCTTTGTTCACCCTGGAAATTTTTATAAGTCAGACATCATAGGATTTGCTTTTATGTTGTACCCCCACTGCCATCCATTTCCACCTCAATGTCTACATGTTGAACACATAAGAAGTTTTCAGTGTTGACTTTATTTTATGACAGCCACTATGAATTACAGATACCCACTACTGTAAAGTATACTCTCAGCCTTCCCTTCCACCAACCAGACCCATTCCTATGAGAAGAACTTAGAAGTGCTGTGAACAAACATTTGTGTGTGTGTGTGTGTGTTTGTGTGAATACATATATGTCCTAATCTACTCTCACTTCCCATACCCCCACCTACCCCACAAATTGTTCCCTGCCTGTAGCCCCTCTCCTTCCCAACTCAGAATTCACAATCAAACATTAAATTAGTGTACAGAAAAATAGGGGAAGGGTAGAGAATATTTAAAGAACAGTCACAAATAAATAAATAACACATACATCTCTTCTGGGAACCCAAAGCAATGTCCATTCTTCTGTTGTAACGCAGTGAGACTTCTCTCATTCCCCTTTGTTAGGATGTCCCATTGCAATTGACCAATGTCTAAACAGGAAATTTTATTTCCTGAGGCATTTAAACACAGCAGCTACAGCTTGCATAAAAGAATTTGGTAATCTCACAACCTTATTCTCTGGGAGTATTCAGTCCCACACAGCCCAAATTACCACTAGGTTTAAACCAAGTAGCTAGTATGTGATATGCTTGTACATACGTGCCTAGGATATTTTCCATCATTTCACAGAGCTTGTGAAAAAGGACAGGGAAGTGGTAAAAGCTGAAAAACTTAAAGTCATTAAGTTCAGCTTCATTGCATGGTGAGGAGTTGGGAGAGTGTGTGGAGGGGCACAACTCAGGCAGGTGTTGCATTATAAAATAAATTTCACTAACTACCTTATGAAGTCTAAGGGTCATTTATTTTCTTTATTTCTTTTTTGATTATTTTATTAATATTTGTGCATTTAAATTTTATTTTATTGAGGAATTTTTTTACACTAGAATTTTCTACTGGAGTTCTGAGTTGAAGGTATAAAGGCATTGAAAAAACATAGTCTCTTCTATAAAGCTACAAATAAAGTATTCAAGTTGTCTAACTCTTAATGAAGGTTTTCTACCACCTTTAGATCAGTGTTCAGAGTAGGAAACCCTATAGATAAAAGGTCTTATGGGCCAGCTAGATCTGTGTCTCTCTCCTAGATGCCTTTTAGCACCATCCCATAAAAAAATACCCAAACTGAGAGAAACTTTATTTCCAGCAGGATCTCATCACAAAAGAACAGCAGGATTCACTCCTGATGTGCAAATTCTGATGCTACATTTCAACCAGTCCAATTAACATAATTTTATTTATCTAAATCTAAATACCAGCACTTCTTTCATACTTGAATCTATTACATCAAGAAGCTCATGCTAAGTTATAATAATAACTAAACTGTTTCCTCAATGCTCACCTTAGGCATCTAGATAAGGTAATTCTTTCCTTTAACATCAAACTTTTTTTGGGATGAAAAAGATGACCCCCAGAGCTGTGGAACAATAGAAGTTGATCCAGTACTTTGCAGTTTTGAGAGAATATTCCCTTTCACCAGTATATTTGAAAATAAAATCTACAGTCCTATCCAGGCCCCTCGACATTCTTTAATTTTTAAATATGAAAAAAAAAATTCCCCAATGCAATCCCTCCCCCCTCCCCCCTCCCCATGATATAAATGATGAATTGATGGGTGCTGACGAGTTGATGGGTGCAGCACACCAACATGGCACATGTATACATATGTAACCTGCACGTTATGCACATGTACCCTAGAACTTAAAGTATAATAAAAAAAAAAAAAAGACTTAATACAATAAAAAAAAATAAAATAAAAT
>NC_045445.1:86645545-86657388 GCF_002776525.5 Piliocolobus tephrosceles
ATGAAAAAAAAAATTGAGAAAAAACATTTGTTGAAAAATACTAAAAGACCTTATTTTGGAAATCACAAAATTATCATCACATGTAGGATATTGCTATTATTGTTTCTACTTTTACTATTACAAGGTAACAGAGTTTGAACTAGACACCGAAGTATCTTCAAACAAGAGTTATCAAATAAACAACTTTACCTCTACTTTCATGTTGTCCAGACTGGGTCCATCTTTTCTTCCTCATATGGCCCAGAGGACAGTAGACTTCACCCCATTGTCTAGACATGTTGTCAGCCATCAGCAGTGGTGGGGTAGCAAATGGATGATCTGAATGTGTAATTATGGTTCCAGGTAGGCACGTGCTGATATTATGGCATATACTTCTCCTGACAAAAAAACTACCTATTAGATCAGGTTATAGAGAAACAAACATAACCAAGTTTAAACATGTTCTCACAGGGTGGGCAAGGTAGTTTTAGACCTCTGTTCTCTCTTCTACTCCACGTGTGCTAAAGAGGGACCAAGTCTACAAGTCCCACTGTCTTACGAATTCCCAATTGCCTACCAACTTCATGTGTGATCTTTTCAAATAAAAGGACATTTAACCTTTAGTAGTCTAGCATGGGCCAGCAAGGTCCTTGTTCTTTCATCAAGGGCTTCTTGAATCTATGTGTGCAACTTTTTGTGTCCACGTATATGCTTATGTTCCTCTGTATATCTTTGTGTAATTGTGTATGGATGTGTTTATGTTCATGTGTATTAAAGTTGCTACTCCTTTAAGGTTTTCTGTTTATGTGTATGTAAGCATAAAAATATGCAGGTTTTCTTTAGAACAATGAATATCCAATTGACAGTGTTACATAGATTTGTAAATGAGACATTTGCCATGCTAGGGTGCTAGAAATGTGAGTGATGCAACAGGTTTTAATAAAATGGTGTTAGTGACCACAACAAAGTACAAAACAATCACTGAATCTTCCAGAGAAATAACAAAGATATTGAAAAGTTCAGTTTATTAATTCAAACAAATAATTGAGTGAAAGAATAATGAATTAAAGACAAAATTTAGATTTGAAATTGGCATTATGAAAGATCTGGTTTATTTGTTTTAAAATAGCGTACAATCTGTGTGTGTATTTTTCTGTATGTGCGTGCATGTTTGTGTATGCTTATATATGTGTGTGTTTATATGTGTTCACATGTGATGCATATAGCTGTGTGTATTGGTATATGTGTGTATTTTTGTATATATGTGTGCATACATGTGTGTGATTATGTGTGATAACATAGAAAGATACCTTAACTGCAGAAGGGAAGGGAATTCTCAGTGAAAGAGGCCTTCAGCTCAGAAAATCTATTAGTGAATCTACATACCACACACAAGTAACCAACACATACGTTTGACTACCAGCAGCTTAGATATCTATATCATAGGATGAATTGCCCCACTCCAATCTGCCTCATCGAGGTGCAACATTGGATGAACTTCATATTGAACTTATTCTTCTCAAGGAATTTCTCTAAATATCCTAGTTTGGACAAACATACAGGTTTTTTACGGCACTGGACAAAGACTAGTATATGTATTTGTATGTATTTGTCAACTTCTTCTGCCTTCCATTGCTGTAACTCTTTTTGTTCAATTATATATTTCACAAGTGATGTTCTTCTAAGAAGAAGATGATACTACTAACACACAGTCAGTAGGAATTACACTTTAAACTTTTTATACAGAAGGGAAATGGGTTTTGCAGGGTTATTTACACAACAGTTTTGTTGAGTCTTCCAGGGAGCTGATAATCATATTCAGAAAAAGGCCACCTAGGGTGAGTGGTGTGGTCTGTGTAAATGAACACATGTGGGGTTTTGAAACCACATGACCATAGTTATTTAGCACCATTTCTCAAATCCACAGAGCTTAATGGCCATACATGGGTTAGACTCTAGGACCTAGAGTTCATTAGCACCATGTTCCAACCAAATGAGCCCCCATGCCAGAAACTACAATGGTAGCATACTCAGACATGTCTGGGTTTGGAGTTCAGATTAGTTGCTGCCAAAAAAAAATCTAAACAAAACCCCACATGACACTCAGATTACTCAGAGCCCTAAATCTTCAAACATCTCATACATCACCAAAGCTGATAGGCAAAGTTCTGTGTGTGTGTGAAGTTCACAGCTGAGGCAGCAGCCAACATTGAAGCTGGATCATTTGTCAAGCATTCACCATTCCATATCCCCAGCCTTACTGAGGGTGAAAAAAAAAAAAAAAGTCCAATCTTTTGTAGAGAGTAAGGGTGGAAGTAGGAAGGGCTTTTTCCTGGGAATGAGAGAACATTAGGTAAAAATACATTAGCACAATCATCATTTAAATTACAATGAGAGCCCTTTTCACCCAAGTTTCTCCTAAATCTAAGCAGGAGAAAGAAAGTATCAGAGCAAAGTGTAATTCCTCAAAGAAGCACCAGGTATCCAGGGGTAATTCCACCCTGCCCTCTTCTTATGCAGTGGCAGAGCCCTATACAGTCAGCTCATTGTCCTGGGATGTATACATCTTGCCAAAAGGAGAAGAGAAAAGATATGTCTCTGTCCTTCGTTATGTTAATGAGAAGGATTTACATAAGGAGGGGAAAAACATACCAGTAGAACTCACCACTCAAAACGACTTCTAATCTCAAAGACAGCTGAAGACAAAAGCAAATAATAAGTAGATGTGAAGATTATAGAGGTGAGAACAGCAGATGTGATCATCTATACAGCTCAGGACTATTCCATGTATCTAGTATTGTACTTGCATGACAAAAGTATTATATATATAGATATATAGATATAATATATTAAAAAGTTTGGATGTTGAGGATAGAAAGGGAGATGAAATAAAGGATTAATTCATGGGATTGAAAATGGAAAGAAACAAAGCAAAAACTACAAATAGCTCTTTCTCCCCAATTTCCTTGTTATCCAACAAAAAGAATTAAATATTGTAACAAGTATGGAAATTTACCAGAGATATTTGGGTTTCTGACTCCAAAACACCTACTTTACCCTATAACCAAATAGAATCAGACTGGCCAAAAGCTAAATTTCCTTTAACCTGCTTCAAGCTCCTGGAAACTAGCTCATTCCATTCCAGAGGAAACCTAAAATGTCATTGAATTATATCCTTGTTAAAAAGAGAATGATTAAGTTGAGGAAAAGAAAGAGAAGATAGTGGAAGAGAAAGAAATGTAAACTGAGTCACACATACATACACCCTGATAACATGATGATAACCCATTGTAATGGGTGCAGCACACCAACATGGCACAAGTATACATATGTAACAAACCTGCACGTTATGCACATGTACCCTAGAACTTAAAGTATAATAAAAAAAAAGAAAAAAAAATGAAAGGCATATAAAAAAATTGCTAAAACCAATAGGTGGTGTGATGACTACAAAAATTACAGCAAAGGCAGCAGCAAAAGTTGAGAGCCAGTCAGGTGGACCTGGGACTTCCAAGAACCTCCAGGGTTGTCCTATAGTGATAGGAGTCTGTTGTTGTTATTTCTATTACATTTTCAGAAGTTATTTTGTGTCTTTAGGGAAGCAACTAGGGAGAAGGAAGCAGAAAGGGAAATAATCAATATCTAAAATGCTATAGAATAAGAAGAGGTTGAAAAAAAAATGAGTAGCCAGAGAAAAGACATGTCTGACTTGGGTACAATTCCTTCAAATTAAACTGGGTCATATTCTTGGAAGATGCTGCACAGTGATACTTCCCAACAGACACAGCAGCTATGGACTAAGTCCAGATGGTTTCCTCTCTGCTTCTGGAGTGAGCCAGCTCATTCCCCAGGAGGGCATAACGGGCAGTCAACTTCTGACAGTTAGAGTTGAATGAGAAAGAGAGATGCAGAAGAGAAAAATGTAAGCAGTGGCTACCACTCACTTTGACCATCATATATTCTACATGGAGGCCTATGGAATAGTGCAAAGACTTGTTCATATTCAGAGGTTGCAGCTTCCTGGATCCCCTGGCTTCCAGTAAGTGTAAAAGAAATCTGAATTCTGAAGACAAGAGAGAAATATGGAAGGGAATTGACAGACAATAGCTAAAACGCAATAAGAAAGCAATATTTTGAACCATACATCAGAGTTCAAAGAGATAAAGGATGAAAGATAGATAATGGAGAGGAATAAAGAAAGAAGAAAGAATTGGAGAAGGACTGGTGCTGAAGAAGAAAGGGCTCAGGAGGATTGAGGAAAAGTGAGAAGGGGAGGAGGGAGAAGGAGGGAAGAGGAAGGAAGAAGTGAGGAGAGAAGGGAAGAGGAGAATTAGAAAGAGAGGAGAGAACTGGAGAGAGGTGAGAGAAGTGAAAAGGAAGGGGGGAAAGAAGATGGGTAAGAGTAGGAGGGAATGGGGAGAATAGGGGAGGAGGAGAACACAAGAGACAGGTAAATGGAAGATAGGAAGAAGCATGAGGTGGAATTTGAATGAAGAAGGGATGAGAAGGAAAAGGATGAAGAGGAGTAGAAGGGTGGAACAGTGGGGAGGAGGAAAAGGTGGAAGAGAAACAAGAGAAAGTGGGAGGAGAGAAAGAAGACAGGCAAGATCAAAATAAAAATGGGAATTCCCAGAGTAGTGAGGAAGGGAATAAAGAAGAGGAGGGAAAGAAGATAAGAAGGGGATGAAATCCCACTCTTATCCTGGCATTATCTTGGCACACAACGAGCAATAATCTTTAAAGTGCCTTAATAACATTATATCCAGATGAAAGGCAGTCGCAGGAGGATGAGATATTATTACCTCTCTCCCACTGAGTTGAAATTCTCATAGACTAAAGAGATGGGAACAATAAAACATCAGTGAGCACATTATGTCTCCTCTCTTCCCAGAAAAAGAAAGGCAAAACTAGAAAGCACAAATGTACACAAGAGAAAGTATGATGCTAAATGAAGAGTGAGGAAACATGGAGAATATCTTGGATTTTGTAGTGCTAACTTCAGCAATTCAATTTTCATTGCATTCAAAGGGGAGCTATCAGCAAATTATTATATATATATATATATTTATATATATATATTTGGGAAAATAACCGTGGTGCAATTCCTCTGCAAGTGTAAGACTTTTCATTCTCACTCTGCCACAAGGAGATAGTTATGACTAACTACTTACACTTATAAGAAGCATTGAGTTCCCAGATAACCCAATACAATTTCAGAAACTATACCTTTCCCTCCTGGCATTTCCCTGGGAATATGATAGACAAATTGTATCCCAATCATCTAAATGAAATATCAATCAGAATTTCTAGGATCTCTTGCACTTCCTGAGACAATGTTTGTGATATCAGATGTCAAGTGTCATGGCCAACTGGCACATAAGGATGGAGAGGGGAATGGTGACCAGAATCAGAGATAGAGTTCAGGAGACCTCTCCCCGCACAGGTAAGAATAAAGCTTTCCTTTGAGTAATGGAGAAAGATCTCTGATGAGCCTGAAAATCTAACACCTTCGCCTTACTGCTGGGGGGAGAATAAAGGAAGAAAACCGCACAGGAAAAAAATAAAGAAGAGAGGGAAATGAAAGACTGAGTGACACAAATATGGGGGCTCACATGTCCCCAACTCTTCAAATACCCCTTCTGTTCACCTGCCCCCACACCATGAGAAATGAATGAATCCTATTTATTTTTGTCCCACTCTATCTCAGGGATTTTGAGGATGGAGAATCTATTGCGGTCTGGGCATCTTAAAGTCTAGGCACTTGTGAATAGAGAAAGAAGATTTCCACCCCTCGGAATAGAGGGTGACGGGTAGCTCATCAATATCTTTGAATTGTGGGAATTTGAGCTCTCTGGGTTTGGAATCTACCCAGTCAAGGTGGTGAGTGGGTGAGACAGAGCTAGGTCAGCAGTGCTCCCCTCTCAGGCAGCTGATTTATTTAGCAGCATCTTCTGAATTTCCATGATAACCTTCTGAACTTCAATCCAGAAGTTATTGCTGAGACAGAAGTGGATGTAGGGGTTATAGCAGGAGCTGTTAATTGCAAGCCAGTGGAGGAAGAAGTAGAGGCCATTGTGGTTTGAGATGAATTCTCTGCATAGCAGCACCAGGTAGAGGTTAAGAGGGAGCCAGCTGATTGTGTAGACAAGCACCATTGTCATCAGCATCTTCGGGATCTTCTTCTTCTCCCCATGCTGCCAGATATAGGTGTGGATGCTGATGTCATCAACAGTGTTACGGATCCACAGCTTTTTGGCCACATGACCATAAACAACCACTGGTACCATTAACGGCATGATGAACAAGAGCAAAAAAATATTCTCAGGTCAAGGTATTTCCATGAAGATTTTGAAGTATATGGGAAACTGGGTAGGCAGACAGTTTATTCAGTTATGTTTCTAGGGTATAAGACAGAAAGAAAGAGAAACATCACCTTTGTCTTTTCCCTAAGGCCTACAGCCAGCTATTTTATGGAAGTTTGGCCTAAGGGAGATACATATTTACTGTTTATGTCGGCATTAAGCTTAAAATCTAGAGTTAAAAAGCCGGGAGCCTTTGCGTTCACCTAATCCAGATCTCTCATGTGATATATAAGGAAATTATGACCCCCAAATGTGAAGACTTATTTCTAATTATGAAATGCTATGAGAGTTATTGGAAACTGTTATGATAAATCCCAAGTAAAAGAAATTAATTTTGTACCTACGTTTGGAAATGCACTATTCCAGCCCCTACTCCATAAGTTATTCCATGGGACTTCCAAAGTCACAAGTTACTAGAATCCAACACTGGTTATACTGTGTGATTCTTACCCAATCTCCACCTGGTGAAACTTCTGGCAAATTGAATGTGGCAAAGGAACACAGGTACTCACAATGCAGATGATAATGATGCTGACATTGTCTTGCATTGGAGTAATCCAAGATTTCAGGGGATATAGCATCTCTTCTGGAAGAAAAAGGACCCCGGCCCCATTCAGCAATTCAAATTAGGGTTACTTGTTAGCCATTCATCAACTGGCATTATGGTACAAACCAGCAAATACTGGGTAGGTAGGTGAGAAGTATGCTTATATACTAATTCAGGTGGCATTTTGCTTCATGAAAGACCAACATTAGTTAATGATGAGAGAAATCTCTCAATAGGAACAACACACACTGGGCCTGTCAGAGGGCAGGGGATGGAAGGAGGAAGAGGATCAGGAAGAATGGCTAATGGATGCTGGGCTTAATACCAGGGTGAGGGGATGATCCGTGCAGTAAACCACCATGGCACATGTTTACCTATGTAACAAACCTGCACATCCTGAACATGTACCCCTGAACTTAAAATAGAAGTTGGAAATTAAAAATAAATTATTAATTTCAGTGCAAAAAATAAAGAAATGCAAGTGTACTGACCTTAAACCTTTTGACTCTGAGCAGGGAGTTCTGTGGAAAAGAGGAATGGATGTTCAAAGGTGTGACTCATTTTCCCTTTATCGTCTATAAGTGGGTAAGAATTCCACACATCCATTCATTCTTTCTTTCATTTGGCTTTCTTCATACCCCTTTTCCTTCTAGCTTCATCCTCTATCCTTTTGATACCTCCATAGTCCCCTCCTCCCTCCCTCCTTCCATGCCCCCTCCTATCTCCCCATCACCTATCACCTAGATACCTCCATGGACTCTCCCATCTGGCTTCAGTTACAACCTTTTTAATCTACCTTTATGTCCCTCCCACATCACTCTTTTTCTGGCTCCCTCCCTTTCAAGTGATTAACTTTGTAATTCCTCCCAGTTTCTCACTCCTACCCTATTTCCTTCCTTTGAAATCACTTTCAGCCCTCCTCTCAGCTCTTTCCTCCGTAATTCTCTTAGTTCTTTCCCACTTCAGTTCCTCAGCTCTCACTCACACACTTCACCCTCATCGACCAGACTCAACTTACCACCAGTCCTGAAGCCACACACACCTCTGACTCAACCCTTCCCTCTTTCTTCCCTTAGCTGGTCCTGGAATGCAGCAAATAAGAAATGTTTTCCAAATGAGAAGAGGAGCACTTTTTTTTTATCATTTGCTCATTGCCACTTCTCTGCTCCCATAGCACCATATCAAATATGGCAGCATTTTTATTATTTGAGACAAGGTGTGATGGTTCATACCTGTAATCCCAACGTTTTTGGAGGCACAAGCAGGAGAATTGCTTGAGCCCAGGAGTTCAACACTAGTCTGGGCAACATAGCAAGACCTCCATCTCTATGAAAAACAAAACAAGATTTGATTTGGTGAAGGTCTGTATTTCACTATCTTGCAACCCTCAAACTATACATATACATTTATATATCTTAAACAATTCAAAGAACTCTCTAGGTTATTTTTGATCTTATCTGTATCTAGGAGAAGAACTTGTCCCTTTACAAGACCCAAAGGCCCACAAGAAACACATACCTGATGTTAGTCTAGGGAAATAGAAGCCATGGTAATCACAGTTACATAGGCACAAGAGTATTGGACAAAATGACTGAAGTGACATGTCATTTTCCCAAACACCAAGGAATTACACAGATAATGCACCTATGGTATAAAGGGCAATGTGAGGCACAGGAAATCACCTCTGAGTCATCTTACAAGCCCCAAACACAAATAAAGCCCTCTTTGTTATAATAATGACAAACCACTGGCATTATTTTCTCAGGAAGTGGAAACAAAGAATAAAAACATTTCCACACTTCAGCTCTCATGCCCTCGCCATCTTCTCACATGCAAACATTCCAGCTTGAAGAAAGGGACATCAAATCACAAAAGCTATTCACCATCTCGGAGTCCAAGCAATGCATTTGAAAGGTGAGAAAACTGAGGCTGGGCCTTTGTGACATAGCTCTGAAACACATGTCACCTAAAGCTCACCTGCAACAGGTCCCTGCTGCAGGCAACCTAAGTCTCTCCCAACAACTGCCAAGGTAAGAGATTAACTCAGCAAGCAACCACAGTCTTGTCTGCTGTAGTTTGTTTTCCCCAATTTGCAAACCCTTTGTGCTGTCTCTCAGCCATTCCCCTCTCCATGAAAACACTTTCCAACACATTCCGGGGCTCCCCCTAGCCAAAGAGATTTCTCCTTTGCAAATGCAAAGTTGTACCTTTGCTCTCACCCTGCACCCAAGGTGGCACTCCTCAATTAATATACAGCTTTTCTTAGTTCCCCCTTCACCATGGTAAGCCTACTTACCATGAGCTAAGAAAACATGAGTTGGAGGAGCTGGTACCATTCCTTCTAAAACTGTTCCAATCAACAGAAAAAGAGGGAATTCTTCCTAACTCATTTTATGAGGCCAACATTATCCTGATACCAAAGCCTGGCAGAGACACAACAAAAAAATAATTTTAGACCAATATCCCTGATGAACATCGATGCAAAAATCCTCAATAAAATACTGGTAAATCGGATCCAGCAGCACATCAAAAAGCTTATCGACCATGATCAAGTGGGCTTCATCCCTGGGATGCAAGGCTGGTTCAACATACGCAAATCAATAAACGTAATCCAGCATATAAACAGAACCAAAGACAAAAACCACATGATTATTTCACTAGATGCAGAAAAGGCCTTTGACAAAATTCAACAGCCCTTCATGCTAAAAACACTCAACAAAGTCGGTATTGATAGAACGTATCTCAAAATAATAAGAGCTATTTATGACAAACCCACAGCCAATATCATACTGAATGGGCAAAAACTGGAAAAATTCCCTTTGAAATCTGGCACAACACAGGGATGCCCTCTCTCACCACTCCTATTCAACATAGTGTTGGAAGTTCTGGCTAGGGCAATCAGGCAAGAGAAAAGAATCAAGGATATTCAGTTAGGAAAAGAAGAAGTCAAATTGTCCCTGTTTGCAGATGACATGATTGTATATTTAGAAAACCCCATTGTCTCAGCCCAAAATCTCCTTAAGCTGATAAGAAACTTCAGCAAAGTCTCAGGACACAAAATGAATGTGCAAAAATCACAAGCATTCTTATACACCAGTAACACACAAACAGAGAGCCAAATCATGAATGAACTTCCATTCACAATTGCTTCAAAGAGAATAAAATACCTAGGAATCCAACTTACAAGGGATGTCAAGGACCTCTTCAAGGAGAACTACAAACCACTGCTCAGTGAAATCAAAGAGGACACAAACAAATGGAGGAACATACCATGAGCACATGGATAGGAAGAATCAATATCGTGGAAATGGCCATACTGACCAAGGTTACTTATAGATTCAATGCCATCCCCATTAAGCTACCAATGAGTTTCTTCACAGAATTGGAAAAAACTGCTTTAAAGTTCATATGGACCCAAAAAAGAGCCCGCATTGCCAAGACAATTCTAAGTCAAAAGGACAAAGCTGGAGGCATCACGCTACCTGACTTCAAACTATACTGCAAGGCTACAGTAACCAAAACAGCATGGTACTGGTACCAAAGCAGAGATATAGACCAATGGAACAGAACGGAGTCCTCCAAAATAATACCACACATCTACAGCCATCTGATCTTTGACAAACCTGAGAAAAACAAGAAATGGGGAAAGGATTCCCTATTTAATAAATGGTGCTGGGAAAATTGGCTAGCCATAAGTAGAAAGCTCAAACTGGATCCTTTCTTTACTCCTTATATGAAAATTAATTCAAGATAGATTAGAGACTTAAATGTTAGACCTAATACCATAGAAACTCTAGAATAAAACCTAGGTAATACCATTCAGGACATAGGCATGGGCAAGGACTTCATTTCTAAAACACCCAAAGCAACGGCAGCAAAAGCCAAAATTGACAAATGGGATCTAATTAAACTAAAGAGCTTCTGCACAGCAAAAGAAACTACCATCAGATTGAACGGGCAACCTACAGAATGGGAGAAAATGTTTGCAATCTACCCATCTGACAAAGAGCTAATATCCAGAACCTACAAAGAACTCAAACAAATATACAAGAAAAAAACAAACAACCCCATCAAAAAGTGGGCAAAGGATATGAACAGACACTTCTCAAAAGAAGACATCTATGCAGCCAACAGACACATGAAAAAATGCTCATCATCACTGATCATCAGAGAAATGCAAATCAAAACCACAATGAGATACCATCTCACACCAGTTAGAATGGCGATCATTAAGAAGTCAGGAAACAACAGGTAATGGAGAGGATGTGGAGAAATAGGAACACTTTTACATTGTTGGTGGGAGTGCAAAATAGTTCAACCATTGTGGAAGACAGTCTGGCAATTCCTCAAGAATCTAGAACTAGAATTGCCATTTGATCCAGCCATCCCATTATTGGGTATATACCCTAAGGATCATAAATCATGCTACTATAAAGACACATGCACACGTATGTTTATTGTGGCACTATTCACAATAGCAAAGACTTGGTACCCACCCAAATGTCCATCAGTGATAGACTGGATTAAGAAAATGTGGCACATATACATCATGGAATACTATGCAGCCATAATAAAGGATGAGTTTGTGTCCTTTGTAGGGACATGGATGCAGCTGGAAACCATCATTCTCAGCATACTATCACAAGGACAGAAAACCAAACACCACGTTTTTACTCATAGGTGGAAACTGAACAGTGAGATCACTTGGACACGGGGTGGGGAACATCACACACCTGGACCTGTCACGGGGTGGGAGGCTGGGGGAGGGATGAGTTGTAATGTAATGTAAATGATGAGTTGATGGGTGCAGCAAACCAACATGGCACATGTATACCCATGTATCAAACCTGCACGTTGTGTACATGTACCCTAGAACTTAAAGAATAACAAAAAAAAGAAAGAAAGAAGGAAAGAAAGAAAGAAAGAAAGAAAGAAAGAAAGAAAGAAAGAAAGAA
>NC_045445.1:86657398-86658428 GCF_002776525.5 Piliocolobus tephrosceles
AAAGAAAGAAAGAAAGAAAGAAAGAAAGAAAGAAAGAAAGAAAGAAAAGAAAGAAAGAAAAGAAAGAAAAGAAAGAAAGAAAAGAAAGAAAAAAGAGAAAGCCAGGCCAGCAAACTTTGAAACGCAAATGCCAGTAGTTAGAAACTGGGTCCATCCAACATGGCAATTCCTTCCCTCTTCTCCTTGTCATCATGTGTGCCAGGCATCATGGCCACTTCCAGATGCCTCCATATGTGTAAGACATCATAGCAACCTGTGTTTGCATATTACAAAGCTAGGATGGGAGGGCCAGTTTCTTCATGCGCTATGTGAATGACACATTTGGTCAAACTAATCCCCTGAGCCGTATGCAAATCAGACACTGCCTTCTCCAGCCTCCCAATATAACCTACTACTTTCCTGTATGTTTCCATACACAAATGTTTCCATAGACAAATTTAGTCTTTTTTTTTTTTTTCAGTTTGTGAGTTTATTTATTACTGTTGTCTGAATGTTTTGTGTTTTCCACCCCTTAGTTCACATGTTTAATCCCTGACACCCATTATGATTTCTTTGTTTTTTATTATTATATTTTAAGTTCTAGGGTACATGTGCATAACGTGCAGGTTTGTTACATGTGTATACTTGTGCCATGTTGGTGTGCTGCACCCATCAACTCGTCAGCACCCATTAATTCATCATTTATATCATGTATAACTCCCCAATGCAATCCCTCCCCCCTCCACCCTCCCCATGATAGGCCCCAGTGTGTGATGTTCCCCTTCCCGAGTCCAAGTGATCTCATTGTTCAGATCCCACCTATGAGTGAGAACATGCGGTGTTTGGTTTTCTCTTCTTGTGATAGTTTGCTAAGAATGATGGTTTCCAGCTGCATCCATGTCCCTACAAAGGACGCAAACTCATCCTTTTTTATGGCTGCATAATATTCCATGGTGTATATGTGCCACATTTTCTTAATATTGAAATAATGAGTAGCTTTTGAAACTAAATGGAATAAAGCCAGAAATCATTAAGAAAAAAAAAAAAAAAA
>NC_045445.1:86658528-86699474 GCF_002776525.5 Piliocolobus tephrosceles
CATGATAGGCCCCAGTGTGTGATGTTCCCCTTCCCGAGTCCAAGTGAACTCATTGTTCAGTTCCCACCTATGAGTGAGAACATGCGGTGTTTGGTTTTCTCTTCTTGTGATAGTTTGCTAAGAATGATGGTTTCCAGCTGCATCCATGTCCCTACAAAGGACGCAAACTCATCCTTTTTTATGGCTGCATAGTATTCCATGGTGTATATGTGCCACATTTTCTTAATCCAGTCTGTCACAGATGGACATTTGGGTTGATTCCAAGTCTTTGCTATTGTGAATAGTGCCGCAATAAACATACGTGTGCATGTGTCTTTGTAGTAGAATAATTTATAATCCTTTGGGTATATACCCAGTAGTGGGATGGCTGGATCAAATGGCAATTCTAGTTCTAGATCCTTGAGGAATTGCCATACTGTTTTCCATAATGGTTGAACTAGTTTACAATCCCACCAACAGTGTAAAAGTGTTCCTATTTCTCCACATCCTCTCCAACACCTGTTGTTTCCTGATTTTTTAATGATTGTCGTTCTAACTGGTGTGAGATGGTATCTCATTGTGGTTTCGATTTGCATTTCTCTGATGGCCAGTGATGATGAGCATTTTTTCATGTGTCTGTTGGCTGTATGAATGTCTTCTTTTGAGAAATGTCTGTTCATATCCTTTGCCCACTTTTTGATGGGGTTGTTTGTTTTTTTCTTGTATATTTGTTTGAGTTCTTTGTAGGTTCTGGATATTAGCTCTTTGTCAGATGGGTAGATTGCAAACATTTTCTCCCATTCTGTAGGTTGCCCGTTCAATCTGATGGTAGTTTCTTTTGCTGTGCAGAAGCTCTTTAGTTTAATTAGATCCCATTTGTCAATTTTGGCTTTTGCTGCCGTTGCTTTGGGTGTTTTAGACATGAAGTCCTTGCCCATGCCTATGTCCTGAATGGTGCTACCTAAATTTTCTTCAAATTTAGTCTTGATATTGTCCCGTAGGCAGGAAATTCACCACTAGGTTCCCACATCCCTTTCAGGCATCTATTCTGTCCCCGATTAAGACAGTACATAAAGGGGATTTTACGTCTGAAAGTTAACCAGAACTGTTTTTCTAAGGGTGAATGCTTTATTTAGTATGGGCCATAATAGCAGTCAATTTAGCACATTTCCTCCATTAAAAGAGCTTTGCCGTTTATATAGTATTTCCCAAGATCCTTTTTTTTTCTTTTTTATTTTTATTTTGTAGGGAGGCACACAGGTCACAATAATAGGCAGAGGATTAGGGCTTCTTGGGCAAGCATGACTAGGCCTCAAAAGTCTAGTTCCTCTGGTGCCATGGCTTGAAGGGTCATGTCTGCAGCCATGGGTGGCACATTTAGCAGAGTGCTAGGACCCAGGAACCAGGGAGGAAAAATACTTGGCAGGGAGGTGGGCACCATCACCTTTTTTTTTCCCTCCTCACCCTGGGTCATATATGGAAAGAAAGAAGACTAAATGGATGCCTTCTCTCACATCTCTTTCTAGATGGGTAAGAGATTATCTTCAGCATGCACCCACCTGGAGTGTATTTTAAAGCACTGGGAATCCTTTGACCCTGAGACTTTGAAAAAAAAAAAAAAACTCATATTCTATTGCACAAGGGTATGACATTCTTACTGTCTTGGGGACAGACAAACCTGGCCTGCTGGGGGAGCCTTGAGTTTAATATTATTCAACAGTTCGATCTTTTCTGCAGATGGAAGGGTAAATGGGCTGAGGTCCCCTATGTGCAGACTTTCTTTGCACAGCGAGAAAACCCAGAACTCTACAAGTTCTGTATTATCAACCCAGTTCTTTTAGCAGCCATGACAGGCAAGCCCACAGAGCTAAAGCAAATTCCAGGGGAGCAATCTGAGACAGCTATTGAATGTCCCAACCCTTCCAGTCTCCCTCCAATCATACCATCAGCCATCAACTCCTCCAGCTCCACCATTTCCTGTATTACCAACTCTTCCCACGTCATCTTACCTCTGCAGGAAATCCCTGATTGTGATGGTGCCATGAGGGTTCAAGTTCCTGTCTCATTACAGAACCTTAGAAAGATAAAAGGAGACTTAGGCTGATTTTCTGACAACCCTAATAGGTATATAGAAGTATTCCTCAATTTAACTCGGGTCTATGGTGTTTGTCCTTTTTCCACAGTTTAAAATGACTCTTTTGTAATGGTCTTCCAACCTAGAAAAAGACAATTTTCCAAACCTTGAAGTGCTTGGCTTGGAGTTGAGCTGGTAGGAAGGGAACCCAGAAGCCTGATATCCCAGCAAAAGGGTCAAAATTTCTTACCAGTCAGGCTTTTGGCTTCTCTCTCCCTGTGCAAAACAGTAAAAGGGATAATAAGTATCATTGTTTATTCTCTGTAAAGTTTTAATTAATGAAAAAGGATTTATGAGATTGGTCATGATCTGCAGCCAATCTGGCGTGCTTTGTGTGTCTTTCTGTATGATTCTGTCAAAAGAAGGGGTATCTTATGTTAAGATACAAGTCCAAAACTCCATAAGCCTGCTGTTCAAGCCAGCACAACAAAATGGTCAGTAATGAACTTAGCTACAGGTCTCTTTCTTGTTTAATGTCCTTGGGAACATGACCTGTAACCATGTAGCAATATCTTGCTTTAGCCTTTGCCATTTTATAGTGGTGACTTTCTTCTTGTGCTAAGTCAGTTTCTGGGTAAGGACCACAACACCAGATAAGGCAGTTTGTCAATCCGGGTGGTGCCATTTGATCCATCAAGGGCAGGGTTTACAAAATATCTTAAGCACTGATCTTGAGACCAGTTGAGGGAGCATCAGAATCTTGTAGCCACCAGCTCCATGATTCCCAAGCCATCGTTTTTAAACTTATGGCTAGTTTTTTTATCTGGTTTCCAGGCAAGAGGGAAGCATATCTTAATATGGGGTTATTATCATCTTCATTTTAGACTATAAACTGTAAACAAGGATCCTCCCAAAGTTGGTTCAGCCTATGCCTAGAGATAGGCAAGGATAGCTTGGAGTCTGAAAACAAAATGGAGTTGGTTGGGTTGGATATCCTTCACTACCTCAGTTACAATTTTGCAATGATGGTTTCAAAAGCTGCCTCTAACCTCCTTTGAAACTATCTTGTACACTCATTGTTAAGTCATAACCTAATTAAGGCTTGTTGGTTTCCACTGTAAGGTTTTTGTTTTGTTTTGTTTTGTTTTTTGTAAAGTTCAAAAGACGAAAATCTTAACTGTTTGGCATGGCTAAAGTAGAGTAACAAGAGATTTAATAGGATTTTCTTAAAGAGTGTTCAGCTTAATTAAAAGTGGATATTCAACTTATAGGCATATTTAAAATGTCTTTGTGTTTTTCTCTTCTTGGATCTTGTTTTTCTGGAAAAAGTTTTTCTTTTCTTCTTTTCTTTCTTCTCAGTCAACTGAATTGTTTTTCTCTGTTTTCTGTTCTGTCTCTATTAATGCATGCATGAGAGGCTCTAAGATAACTTCTGGTAACATGGGACTCCATGACAAGACAGAGGAGATGTCACAGACTCTATGTTTTGGGAAAAACAAAACCAAACAAACAAAAAACTCTGTTTTCCTTATGAAACCCCAGGAAATTGAAAGCAGATAGTTCCCTCTCAAAATCAAAGGCTCTGTTCTGTTTTCCATTGTGTTATCTGATCGTTTTGAGTTTGGGGGTATCAAATTACTTCACATTAGCAGAGAGCTTTGGTGTGTAATAATTAGGTAGGAAATACACTTTAAGAAATGGCTTTCCCTCCTATTGGGGATCTAAAATCCAGTATAAAATGGTACCTTTAATTTTGGGAATCTGTCTTTGCCTTCAGCTGTGCTTGCTTATTAGGCCCTAAAAATGCATAGTGTCCTGGCCCTGTTTCTGCAAATGCTCCACCCTAAAGCCAGTAATCCAATTCAGAAAGTGGCAAATAAAAAATCTTACAAGTGCTGAATCTTCTGTCTGTTTGTGTTATTTGTAATGTCTATACAAAGGGCTGAAATTAACTGGGTTAGAGAAAAATTAGCACTTAAATCCATTTTTTTTTTATTATTATTCTTAAGTTCTGGGACACATGTGCAGAATGTGCAGGTGTGTTACATAGATATAAACATACCATGGTGACTTGGCGCACATATCAACCCATCATTTCCATTAGGTATTTATCCTAATGCTATACATGCCCTAGCCCCCAATCCTCTAACATGCCCCAGTGTGTAGTGTTCCCTTCCCTGTGTCCATGTTTTCTCATTGTTCAATTCCCACTTATGAGTGAGAACATTCAATGTTCAATTTTTTTTTTCTTGTGTTTGCTGAGAATGATGGTTTCCAGCTACATCCATGTCCCTGCAAAGGACACAAACTGATCATTTCTTATGGCTGCATAGTATTCCATGGTATACATGAGGACAATTTTCTTTATCCAGTCTATCATTGATGAACATCTGTGTCATTTATAAGTCTTTGCTATTGTGAACAGTGCTGCAAAAAACATATGTGTGCGTGTGCCATTATAGTAGAATGATTTATAATCCTTTGGGTACATACCCGGTAATGGAATTGCTGGGTCAAATGGTATTTCTACTTCTAGAACCTTGAGGAATTGTCACACTGTGTCACTGTCTTCCACAATGGTTGAACTAATTCACACTCCCACTAACAGTGTAAAAGCATTCTTATTTCTCTACATCCTCTCCAGCACATGCTGTTTCCTGACTTTTTAATGATCACCATTCTAACTGGCATGAGATGGTATCTCATCGTGGTGCTGATTTGCATTTCTCTAATGACCAGTGATCATGAGCTATGTTTGTTGACCACATAAATGTCTTCTTTTGAGAAGTGTCTGTTCATATCCTTTGCCCACTTTCTGATGTTTTTTTTTTTTTTTTTTTTTTTTTTCTTGTAAATTTGTTTAAGTTCCTTGTAGATTCTGGATATTAGCCCTTTGTCAGATGGATAGATGGCAAAATTTTTCTCTCACTCTTTAGGTTGCCTGTTCACTCTGATGATAGTTTATTTTGGTGTGCAGAATCTCTTTAGTTTAATTAGATCCCATTTGTCAATTTTGGCCTCTGTTCCCATTGCTTTTGGTGTTTTAGTGATAAAGTCTTTGTCCATGCCTATGTCCTGAATAATATTGCCCTAGGTTTTTTTCTAAAATTTTTATGGTTTTAGGTCTTACATTTAAGTCTTTAATTCATCTTGAGTTGATTTTTGTATGAGATGTAAGGAAGGGGTCCAGTTTCAGTTTTCTGCATATGGCTAGCCAATTTTCCCAACACCACTTAGAAAATAGGGAATCTTTTCTCCATTGTTTGTTTTTGTCAGGTACATCAAAGATCAGATGGCTGTAGATGTATAGCATTATTTCTGAGGCCTCTGTTCTGTTCCATTGGTCTATATATTTGTTTCATACTAGTACCATGCTTTTTTGGTTACTGTAGCCTTGTAGTATAGTTTGAAGTCAGGTAGTGTGATGCCTCCAGCTTTGTTCTTTTTGCTCAGGACTGTCTTGACTATACAGGCTCTTTTGTGGGTCCATATGAAATTTAAAATAGTTCTTTCTAATTCTGTGAAGAAAGTAAATTGTAGCTTGATGGGGATAGCATTGAATTTATAAGTTAATTTTGGTAGTATGGCCATTTTCACAATATTGATTCTTTCTATCCATAAGCATAGAATAATTTTCCATTTTTTGTGTCCTTTCTTATTTCCTTGAGCAGTGATCGAGGACCTTCACATCCCTTGTAAGTTGTATTTCTAGTTATTTTATTCTCTTGTTAACAATTGTGAATGGGAGTTCACTCATTATTTGACTCTCTCTTTGTCTATTATTGGTGTATAGGAATGCTTGGGATTTACGCACATTGATTTTTTATCCTGAGACTTTGCAGCAACATTACTTATCGGCTTAAGTAGATTTTGGGCTGAGACTATGGGATTTTCAGATAATCATGTCATCTGCAAACAGAGACAATTTGACTTCCTCTCTTCCTATTTGAATACCTTTTACTTTTTTCTCTTGCCTGATTGCCCTGACCAGAACTTCCAATACTATGTGGAATAGGACTGGTGAGAGAAGGCATCCTTATCTTGTGTCGGTTTTCAAAGGGAATGCTTCCACCTTTTGCCCATTCAGTATGATATTGGCTGTACATTTCATCAATACCTGGTTTATTGAGTGTTTTTTAGCATGAAGGGGTGCTGAATTTTCTCAAAGGCCTTTTCTGCATCTATTGAGATAATTATGTGGTTTTTGTCATTGGTTCTGTTTATGTGATGGATTGCATTTATTGATTTGTGTGCGTTGATGCAGCCTTGGATTCCAGTAATGAAGCCAACTTGATCGTTGTAAACATGCTTTTTGATGTACTGCTGGATTTGGTTTGCAGTATTTTACTGAGGATTTTCACATGTATATTCATCAAGGTTATTGGCCTAAAATATTCTTTTTTTGTTATGTCTCTGCCAGGTTTTGGTATCAGGATGATACTGGTCTCATAAAATTAGCTAGGGAGGAGTCCCTCTTTTTGTATTGTTTGGTATAGTTTCAGAAGGAATGATACCAGCTCCTCTTTATACCTCTGATAGAATTTGACTGTGAATACATCTGGTCCTGGGCTTTTTTTTTTTTGGTTGGCAGGCTATTAATTACTGCCTCAATTTCAGAACTTGTTATTAGTCTATTCGAGGATTCAACTTCTTCCTGATTTATTCTTGGGAGGGTTTATGTGTCCAGGAATTTATCCATTTCTTCTAGGTTTTCTAGTTTATTTGCATAGAGGTGTTTATAGTATTTTCTGATGGTAGTTTGTATTTCTGTGGGATCAATGGTGATATCCCCTTTATCATTTTTTATTTTGTCTATTTGATTCTTCTCTATTTTTTCTTTATTAGTCTGGCTAGTGGACTATTTGTTTCGTTAATCTTTTCAAAACACCAGCTCCTGGATTCATTGATTTTTTGAAAGGTTTTTCATATCTGTATCTCCTTCAGTTCTGCTCTGATCTTAGTTATTTCTTGTCTTCTGTTAGCTTATGAATTTGTTTGCTCTTGCTTCTCTAGCTTTTTCAATTTTAACAATTTTTCCTTCATTTCAACCTTGGTGAATCTTATGATTATTTGTCTTGGGACTGCCTTTCTCAAGGAGTATTTTTGTGGTGTTCTCTGTATTTCCTGAAGTTGAATGATGGGTTGTCTTGCTAGATTGATGAAATTTTCCTGGGTAATATCCTGAAGAGTGTTTTCCAACGTGGTTCCATTCTCCCCAACACTTTCAGGTACACCAGTCAAACATGGGTTTGGTCTTTTCACATAGTTCCATATTTCTTGGAGACTTTGCTCATTTATTTTAATTCTTTTTTCTTTAATCTCATCTCCATGCTTTATTTCACTAAGTTGATCTTCAATCTCTGATATCCTTTCTTCTGCTTGATTGATTTGGCTATTGATACTTGCATATGCTTCACGAAGTTCTAGGGCTGTGTTTTTCAGCTCCATCAAGTCATTTATGTTCTTCTCTACACTGGTTGTTCTAGTTAGAAATTCCTTTAACCCTTTTTCAAGGTTCTTAGCTTCCTTGCATTGGGGAAGAACATGCTCCTTTAGCTTGGAGGAGTTTGTTATTACCTACCTTCTGAAGCCTACTTCTGTCAATTCATCAAAATCATTCTTTGTCCAGTTTTGTTCCATTGTTGGTGAGAAGTTGTGATCCTTTGGAGGAAAAGAGTTCTGGTTTTTAGAATTTTCAGCCTTTTTTTGCTGGTTTTTCCTCATCTTTGTGGATTTATCTACCTTTGGTTTTTGCTGTTGGTGGCCTTCAGATGGGATTTCTGTGTGGAAGTACTTTCTGTTGATGTTGTTGCTATTCCTTTCTATTTTTTTAGTATTCCTTCTAACAGTCAGGTCCCTCTGCTGCAGGTCTGCTGGAATTTGCTGCTGGTTCACTCCAGACCCTGTTTGCCTGGGTATCACCAGCAGAGGCTTCAGAACAGCAAAGGTTTTTGCTGTCTGTTCCTTCCTCTGGAAGCTTCATCCTAGAGGGGAATCCATCAGATGCCAGCCGTAGCTCTCCTGTATGTGGTGTCTGTCAACCCCTGCTGGGAGGTGTTTCCCAGTCAGTAGGCAGAGGGGTCAGGGACCCACTTGAGTAGGCAGTCTCTCCCTTAGCAGAGCTTGAACACTCTGCTTGGAGATCCACTGCTCTATACAGAGCCAGCAGGTGGTAACGTTTAAGTCTCCTGAAGCTGCACCCACAGCAGCTTTTTCCCGCAGGTGCTCTGTCCCAGGGAGATGGGAGTTTTATCTATAAGCCCCTGATTGGGGCTGCTACCTTTTGTTCAGAGATGCCCTGCCCAGAGAGGAGGAATCTAGAGAAGCAGTCTGGCTACAGTGGCTTTATGGAGTTGTGATGGGCTCTGCCCAGTTTGAACTTCCCAGTTCTTTTGTTCACACTGTGAGAGGAACACTTGCCTACTCAAGCCTCAGTAATGGCAAACACCCCTTTCTCCACCAAGCTCCAGTGTCCCAGATCGACTTCAGACTGCTGTGCCGGCAGGGAGAATTTCAAGCCTGTGGGTCTAGCTTGTCCAGCTCTGTGGGATTAGGATCCACTGAGCAAGACCACTTGGCTCCCTGGTGTCAGCCTCCTTTCCAGGGGAGTGAATGGTTTTGTCTCATTGGCATGCCAGGCACCACTGGGGTATGAAAATAACTCCTGCAGCTAGCTCGGTGCCTGCCCAAACAGCTTTTGTGCTTGAAACCCAGGGTCTTGGTGGTGTAGGCACCAGAGGGAATCTCCTGGTGTGTGGATTGCAAAGACTGTAGGAAGCATAGTACTTTGGCTAGAATGCAACATCTCTCACAACGCAATCCCTCAAGGCTTCCTTTGGGTAGGGGAGGGAGTTCCTTGACTCTTTGCACTTCCTGGGTAAGGTGATGACCCACTCTGCTTTGTCTTGCCCTCCTTGGGCTGCACCCACTGTCTAATGAATCCCAATGAGATGAGCTGGGTACCTCAGTTGGAAATGCAGAAATCATCTGCCTTCTGCATTGATCTCACTGGGAGATGCAGATCGGAGCTGTTACTATTCCACTACCTTGTCAGCCATCCAAAATAGGTCAAATGTGTTTTAGTTCATGAGACTTTAATCTTCAAGCTGGTACATAATTAATATTGCTTACTAACCAGGTTTTTCACCAGAAGTAAAAGTTGCTAAGAGTTAACAATGTAACATGTATTTGATATCATTAAACAGTTTTACATGCAAGGCATATAAAAACAGTAAAATGTGTTGTTGTTTTTAGTAAAAGATTATAAGAAAGTATGGAAATATAAATTTTTCCCAGGGATAAGTGATTATCTTAAATTTAATAAGATAAAACTAAAAGTTTAAGTAAGTTGTGAAAAGATAGTAAAAAATTAATCTTGCAAAAAATGTGTAGACATTAAATTCAAAAGGGTATTACATGGTCTTTTCATACATTAAGCATTGAAACACAAACTCAATGAGGTTGTCTTAAAACACTAATCTTCCCTTTAGTAAATGAGGTTATAAAAGGTTTGTAAAGATTTCACCTCATGGTCAAATTGATTAAGATTAGATGGAATCATTTATAAGGTTGCATGTAAACAAATTGGGGTTAACATTAATAATAATAATAATAATAATAATAATAATAATAAAAAGAGCATTAGTCTTTGCTACCAAGGAGACCAGGGATTTTTACTTCCTCTTGGTTCTTTCTCCCTATATAAGCTAAGTCACCAAGTATCTCTAATTCTTGATTTGCTCAGTAGTAAAATGAGCATAATCATTTCTGCCCTGCTTTCCTCATAAGATGGCTGTGAGGCTCATATATTTTTATATATAGGGAAGCACTGTTTAACAATATAAGACTGCTATCATTGTACATTTACTCGATTGGCATCTTTCTAATTCTTTCATGCCTCTGTGTCAGCTACTCATTTCCCTGCCTTGATCATTTCAACTTTTGAATTCAGAAATTATTTGCTAATCTCTGAGGGAGGGGGATGATACGTGTTGATCATGGAGACTGCTCTGCCATGAACTGAAGAATGAGATTAACAATTTCTTTTCTTTCTTTTTTTTTTTTTTAACCTGAGATCCAAAAAGAAGAGAATAAGATAAAGACAACTGACACTGACAGACAACTGTTTTGAATAATTCTTTTCTCCCACCTCAGGAAACCAGCATTGCAGATAACCACTAACCCCTTATAATTCTAAGTGGGTTCCCTGGAACAGCAGCATCCACATTACCTGGAAGCTCATTAAAAATGTACAACCTCTGGCCCCACTACAAGACTTGCTGAGTTAGAATCTGCATTTTTTTTTTTTTTTTTTTTTGAGGCGGAGTCTCGCTCTGTCGCAGAGACTGGAGTGCAGTGGCCGGATCTCAGCTCACTGCAAGCTCCGCCTCCTGGGTTTACACCATTCTCCTGCCTCAGCCTCCCAGAATCTGCATTTTGACAACATCCTTGAGAAACCTTGCCTTATCCCACAAGTTCAAATGGGGCACCCTTGGTTTATAAAGGATGCTTGTTTTAAATGGAATAAATGGGAAGCTAATTAGCCTTGTAAGTAACAACTTGCCAATAGTTTTTTCAAACTCGGCCACAGATTAAAATCACCCAGGTAGCTTTAAATAATGCTGATGCCTGAGTCCAACCTACATATGTTGGTCTTTTAGGAGTTTGGCTATTGGGAATTTTTAAAAGCTCCTTAAGTAATTCTAATATGCATCAAAGTTTGACAATCATTGCAACGCATGTGAAATACTGTGTAAAAGTAGCACGTATGAGCATAAAAGATGCTTGCTTTAATTAGAATACTTAGATTGTGCTTTTTAGAATAAAGAGGAATTAAGAACGATTAAGAGTAGACAATGCATGGAGAAAATTCTGGATTCCAAAAAAAAGGTGCCAGACAAGGGACTTGTTAAATGCAAAATAATAACATATTCAGGGCAGAAAGGGCCTGTCCTTACCTTACCTTAACTTACCTTAACGTACCATTTGTTTTCATTTTAATAACCATAATTCTACACCTCAAGTTAAACAGGTACATGGAGGCTCCTCTTCTCTGATGCCTAATGAACCTTCTACAACCAGGCCCCAATAGCCATGCTGAATCAAATATGCCTCAGTGAGAGTTCAATTAGCAGCATGCTACATGTACTTTCATTCACTTCTTGCTTGCCTTATTTTAGTTTCTTTTCCCCATGATATCGCTACTAAAAGTGTCTTATTTATTGGAGGACAGGGCCTGGATCTTGCTCATGTCCTTGTACTGCTCCTTCTCTATATATTCTGAATCATTGGCACATGCCTTGTACAAGGCAGATGCTCATGTTTTTCAAAATGCATTCAATTGAAATAATAAAGAAATACAAAGCACCATTCTGTATTTTGTCAGAATTCAGTGTTGACTTAGTTTTTACAGACTATTTGAGAGGAATGCAGGCTAGCAATGTCTGTTCTTTGCCACCCTGCAGAACAGCCTATTGGTTCTGTCCCCTTTCTATGTGGCTTGCTAATCTCAGTTGCACCTTGGAAGCTAGCAGGATCTGCCCTGGCTTATTACAAGACAACGAACTACAAAAAAAAAAAAAAAAAATCCTACAAATGAGGTGGAAAAAAAATAACCAGAAGCCAAAACTAACTAAACACTGAAATAATGAAAGTTCCCAGGCAAAAAGTCCTTGGATTTACTATATTTAGTCAGGTCTGGGAATCACTCTGTCCATGATCATGCCTCATAAAGAGCCTTAAAGATTTCCAAAGTGGAAAGAAGCATTGATTTCCCCAACCTGAAGATGCCTCAGGGATCACAGGGTGAAAGAATTGAGACCCAAAACACAGAAGGGACTTGATCAAAGTCACGTAAGCAGTAAAAAGGTTTAGATCTAAAGTTTTGTCCACTACTGCTCCGTAAGTATTCACTAATTATTGCCTTTTATGAAAACTTGTTAATAAAGTCACATAGAATAATAAAACCCACATTTGTCTTTCAATCACTCTGTGATTTCATTGTGATGAGTGTTGGGGGGATTCACAGGGAGTCCAGTATTTAAAATTGACTAATTGAATGAAAATTAGTTTATCTGTTGGCTTGTAACAACATAAAATATTGCACTTTCATGAATTTTACTGGTACCTACCTTATTATCCCAACATACTTGGGAGTTTTTAACCTCCTATTGGGGCCACTAAAAGACTGCTTACAACAGCAGCTCTACTAGGTGCCTCATGAGTCATGGAGGTAGTGCCCATGTCTTCTTGCCCCAGCCCCAAATTTTGGGGCACTGATTACAGTGCCTCACCAGGTTAAGAGTTTCCCCAAAGTTGGAAGTGTGGCTTTATATTTTTCTTTTATCTCAGTGATTGGACTCTTTGCGTACTGAGTACTCCAGTTGTGCTGGTGAATGGAAGTCAGAAAGTCTTTCCTTGGTCTTGAGGGCTGGGTGTATAGGAGGCAAGAGGGAACCAGGTGCAACCACAATTCTTTTTTTTGTGGGGTGGCTTTTGCTTTTTGTCCTTCAACTGTGTATTAGTCCGTTTTCACACTGCTGATAAAGATGTAACCAGGAATGGAAAGAAAAAGAGGTTTAATTGGACTCATGTTTGCACATAACTAGAGAGGCCTCAGAATCACGACGGGAAGCAAAAGGCACTTCTCACATGTTGGTGGCAAGAGAAAATGAGGAAGAAGGAAAAGCAGAAATACTTAATAAATCCATCAGATCTCATGAGACTTATTCACTGTCACAAGAATAGCACAGGAAAGACCTGCCCCCATGATTCTATTACCTTCCCTTTGGTCTCTCCAACAACAAGTGGGAATTCTGGGTGATACAATTCAAGTTAAGGTTTGGGTGGGGACACAGTCAAATCATATCAAAGTGTTAGTTTAAGTTCAAGGGTACATGTGCAGGGTGTGCATGTTTGTTACATAGGTAAACAAGTGCCAGGGTGGTTTGCTGCATAGATCATTCTATCATCAAGGTATTAAGCCCAGCATCCATCATCTATTCTTCTTGATAATTTTCCTCCCTTACCCCCCATAACGGGCCCCAGTGTGTGTTACTCTCCTCCATTTGTCCATATGTTCTCATCATTCAGCTTCCACTTATAAGTAAGAACATGCAGTGTGGTTGATTTTCTTATCCTGTGTTAGTTTGCTGACAATAATGGGTTCCAGCTTCATCCATGTCCTGGAAACTGACATGATTTCATTCATTTTTATGGTGGCACAGATTTCTGTGGTGTATATATACCACATTTTCTTTATTCAGATTATCATTAATGGACATTTGGGTTGATTTTATCTCTTTTCTATTGTGAATAGTACTACAGTGAAAAAACACATCCGAATAGAACAGGGAGCAAGATGGCAGAATAGGAAGAGCTCCAGTCTCCAACTCTCAGTGCCAGCGACACAGAAGACTGGTGATTTCTGCATTTTCAACTGAGGTACTGGGGTCATCTCACTAGGGAGTGCCAGACAATCAGTGCTGGTCAGCTGCTGCAGCCCGACCAGCGAGAGCTGAAGCAGGGCGAGGCATAGCCTCACCTGGGAAGCTCAAGGGGGAAGGGAGTTCCTTTTCCTAGCCAGGGGTACTGAGACAAACAACACCTGGAAAATCGGGTGAGTCCACCCCAATACTGTGCTTTGAGCAAACGGGCACACCACGAGATCGTATCCCACACCTGGCTGGGAGGGTCCCATGCCCATGGAGCCTCCCTCATTGCTAGCACAGCAGTCTGTGATCTAACCGCAAGGCATCAGCGAGGCTGGGGGAGGGGCGCCCGCAATTGCTGAGGCTTAAGTAGGGAAACAAAGCTGCTGGGAAGTTCAAACTGGGTGGAGCTCACAGCAGCTCAAGGAAACCTGCCTGTCTCTGTAGACTCCACCTCTGGGGACAGGGCACAGCTAAACAACAACAAAAACAGCAGCAGAACCCTGTGCAGACGCAAACGACTCTGTCTGACAGCTTTGAAGAGAGCAGTGGATCTGGCAACATGGCGGTTGAGATCTGAGAAGGGACAGACTGCCTGCTCAAGTGGGTCCCTGACCTCTGAGAAGCCTAACTGGGAGACATCCCCCACTAGGGGCAGTCTGACACCCCACACCTCAAAGGGTGGAGTACATCCCTGAGAGGAAGCTTCCAAACTAAGAATCAGACAGGTACACTCGCTGTTCAGCAGTATTCTATCTTCTGCAATTTCTGCTGCTGATACCCAGGCAAACAGGGTCTGGAGTGGACCTCAAGCAATCTCCAACAGATCTCCAGCTGAGGGTCCTGACTATTAGAAGGAAAACTATCAAACAGGAAGAACACCTATACCAAAACCCCATCAGTACATCACCATCATCAAAGACCAGAGGCAGATACAACCACAAAGATGGGGAAAAAGCAGGGCAGAAAGCTGGATATTCAAAAAATAAGGGCGCATCTCCCCCTGCAAAGGAGCGCAGCTCATCGCCAGCAACGGATCAAAGCTGGTCAGAGAATGACATTGACGAGATGACAGAAGAAGGCTTCAGTCCATCAAAATCTCAGAGCTAAAGGAGGAATTACGTACCCAGCTCAAAGAAACTAAAAATCTTGAAAAAAGAGTGGAAGAATTGATAGCTAGACTAATTAATGCAGAGAAGGTCATAAACAAAATGACAGAGATGAAAACCATGACACGAGAAATACGTGACAAATCCACAAGATTCAGTAACTGACTCGATCAACTGGAAGAAAGAGTATCAGCGATTGAGGATCAAATGAATGAAATGAAGCGAGAGGAGAAACCAAAAGAAAAAAGAAGAAAAAGAAATGAACAAAGCCTGCAAGAAGTATGGGATTAGGTAAAAAGACCAAATCTACGTCTGATTAGGGTGCCTGAAAGTGAGGGGGAAAATGGAACCGAGTTGGAAAACACACTTCAGGATATCATCCAGGAGAACTTCCCCAACCTAGTAGGGCAGGCCAACATTCAAATTCAGGAAATACAGAGAACACCACAAAGATACTCCTCGAGAAGAGCAACTCCAAGACACATAATTGTCAGATTCACCATAGTTGAAATGAAGGAAAAAATCTTAAGGGCAG
The DNA here is from genome assembly GCF_002776525.5 of Piliocolobus tephrosceles. Classification (NCBI taxonomy): domain Eukaryota; kingdom Metazoa; phylum Chordata; class Mammalia; order Primates; family Cercopithecidae; genus Piliocolobus; species Piliocolobus tephrosceles. The sequence continues at coordinate 86,673,655 of NC_045445.1, forward strand.
CCAGAGAGAAAGGTCGGGTTACCCACAAAGGGAAGCCCATCAGACTAACAGCAGATCTCTCGGCAGAAACTCTCCAAGCCAGAAGAGAGTGGGGGCCAATATTCAATGTTCTTAAAGAAAATAATTTTAAACCCAGAATTTCATATCCAGCCAAACTAAGTTTCATCAGTGAAGGAGAAATAAAATCCTTTACAGATAAGCAAATGCTTAAAGATTTTGTCACCACCAGGCCTGCCTTACAAGAGACCCTGAAGGAAGCCTTAAACATGGAAGGGAAAAACTGGTAGCAGCCATTGCAAAAACATGCCAAAATATAAAGACCATCGAGGCTAGGAAGAAACTGCATCAACTAATGAGCAAAATAACCAGTTAATATCATAATGGCAGGATCAAGTTCACACATAACAATTTTAACCTTGAATGTTAATGGACTAAATGCACCAATTAAAAGACAAAGACTGGCAAACTGGATAAAGAGTCAAGACCCATCAGTTTGCTGTATTCAGGAGACCCATCTCACATGCAGAGACATACATAGGCTCAAAATAAAGGGATGGAGGAAGATCTACCAAGTAAATGGAGAACAAAAAAAGCAGGGGTTGCAATCCTAGTCTCTGATAAAACAGACTTTAAACCATCATAGATCAAAAGAGACAAAGAAGGCCATTATATAATGGTAAAGGGATCAATTCAACAGGAAGAGCTAACTATCCTAAATATATATGCACCCAATACAGGAGCACCCAGATTCATAAAGCAAGTTCTTAGAGACTTACAAAGAGACTTAGACTCCCATACAATAATAATGGGAGACTTCAACACTCCACTGGCAACATTAGACAGATCAACGAGACAGAAAGTTAACAAGGATATCCAGGAGTTGAACTCATCTCTGCACCAAGCAGAACTAATAGACATCTATAGAACTCTCCACCCCAAATCAACAGAATATACATTCTTCTCAGCACCACATCACACTTATTCCAAAATTGACCACATAATTGGAAGTAAAGCACTCCTCAGCAAATGTAAAAGAACAGAAATTATAACAAACTGTCTCTCAGACCACAGTGCAATCAAACTAGAACTCAGGACTGAGAAACTCAATCAAAACCACTCAACTACATGGAAACTGAACAACCTGCTCCTGAATGACTACTGGGTACATAACGAAATGAAGGCAGAAATAAAGATGTTCTTTGAAATCAATGAGAACAAAGATACAACATACCAGAATCTCTGGGACACATTTAAAGCAGTGTGTAGAGGGAAATTTATAGCACTAAATGCCCACAAGAGAAAGCTGGAAAGATCTAAAATTGACACTCTAACATGCCAATTATAAGAACTGGAGAAACAAGAGCAAACACATTCAAAAGCTAGCAGGAGGCAAGAAATAACTAAGATCAGAGCAGAACTGAAGGAGATAGAGTCACAAAAAACCCTCCAAAAAATCAATGATCCAGGAGTTGGTTTTTTGAAAAGATCAACAAAATAGACAGACCGCTAGCAAGACTAATAAAGAGGAAAAGAGAGAAGAATCAAAGAGACGCAATAAAAAATGATAAAGGGGATATCACCACCGACCCCACAGAAATACAAACTACCATCAGAGAATACTATAAACATCTCTATGCAAATAAACTAGAAAATCTAGAAAAAATGGATAATTTCCTGGACTCTTACACTCTTCCAAGACTAAACCAGGAAGAAGTTGAATCCCTGAATAGACCAAGAGCAGGCTCTGAAATTCAGGCAATAATTAATACCCTACCAACCAAAAAAAGTCCAGGACCAGATGGATCCACAGCTGAATTCTACCAGAGGTATAAGGAGGAGATGGTACCATTCCTTCTGAAAGTATTCCATTCAACAGAAAAAGAGGAAATCCTCCCTAACTCATTTTATGAGGCCAACATCATCCTGATAGCAAAGCCTGGCAGAGACACAACAAAAAAAGAAAATTTTAGATCAGTATCCCTGATGAAAATTGATGCAAAAATCCTCAATAAAATACTGGCAAACCGGATTCAGCAGCACATCAAACAGCTTATCCACCATGATAAAGTGGGCTTCATCCCTGGGATGCAAGGCTGGTTCAACATTCCCAAATCAATAAACGTAATCCATCATACAAACAGAACCAAAGACAAGAACCACATGATTATCTCAATAGATGCAGAAAAGGCTTTTGAAAAAATTCAACTGCCCTTCATGCTAAAAACGCTCAATAAATTAGGTATTGATGGAACGTACCTCAAAATAATAAGAGCTAATTATGACAAACCCACAGCCAATATCATACTGAATGGGCAAAAACTGGAAAAATTCCCTTTGAAAACTGGCACAAGACAGGGTTGCCCTCTCTCACCTCTCCTATTCAATATCGTGTTGGAAGTTCTGGCTAGGACAATCAGGCAAGAGAAAGAAATCAAGGGTATTCAGTTAGGAAAAGAAGAAGTCAAATTGTCCCTGTTTGCAGATGACATGATTGTATATTTAGAAAACCCCATTGTCTCAGCCCAAAATCTCCTTAAGCTGATAAGAAACTTCAGCAACGTTTCAGGATACAAAGTGAATGTGCAAAAATAAGAAGCATTTTATACACCAGTAACAGACAAACAGAGAGCCAAATCAGGAATGAACTTCCATTCACAATTGCTTCAAAGAGAATAAAATACCTAGGAATCCAACTTACAAGGGATGTAAAGGACCTCTTCAGGGAGAACTACAAACCACTGCTCAGTGAAATAAAAGAGGACACAAACAAATGGAAGAACACACCATGCTCATGGATAGGAAGAATCAATATCATGAAAATGGCCATACTGCCCAAGGTTATTTATAGATTCAATGCCATCGCCATCAAGCTACCAATGAGTTTCTTCACAGAATTGGAAAAAACTGCTTTAAAATTCATGTGGAACCAAAAAAGAGCCTGCATTTCCAAGACAATCCTAAGTCAAAAGAACAAAGCTGGAGGCATCACGCTACCTGACTTCAAACTGTACTACAAGGCTACAGTAACCAAAACAGCATGGTACTGGGACCAAAACAGAGATATAGACCAATGGAACAGAACAGAGTCCTCAGAAATAATACCACACATCTACAGCCATCTGATCTTTGACAAACCTGAGAGGAACAAGAAATGGGGAAATGATTCCCTGTTTAATAAATGGTGCTGGGAAAATTGGCTAGCCATAAGTAGAAAGCTGAAACTGGATCCTTTCCTTACTGCTTACATAAAAATTAATTCAAGATGGATTAGAGACTTAAATGTTAGACCTAATACCATAAAAACCCTAGAAGAAAACCTAGGTAGTACCATTCAGGACATAGGCATGGGCAAGGACTTCATGTCTAAAACACCAAAAGCAATGGCAGCAAAAGCCAAAATTGACAAATGGGATCTAATTAAACTAAAGAGCTTCTGCACAGCAAAATAAACTACCATCAGAGTGAACAGGCAACCTACAGAATGGGAGAACATTTTTGCAATCTACTCATCTGACAAAGGGCTAATTTCCAGAATCTACAAAGAACTCAAACAAATATACAAGAAAAAAACAAACAACCCCATCAAAAAGTGGGGAAAGGATATGAACAGACATTTTTCAAAAGAAGACATTCATACAGCCAACAGACACATGAAAAAATGCTCATCATCACTGGCCATCAGAGAAATGCAAATCAAAACCACAATGAGATACCATCTCACACCAGTTAGAATGGCAATCATTAAAAAGTCAGGACACAACAGGTGCTGGAGAGGATGTGGAGAAATAGGAACACTTTTACACTGTTGGTGGGATTGTAAATTAGTTCAACCATTATGGAAAACAGTATGACAATTCCTCAAGGATCTAGAACTAGATGTACCATATGACCCAGCCATTCCACTACTGGGTATATACCCAAAGGATTATAAATCATGCTGCTATAAAGACACATGCACACGTATGTTTATTGCGGCACTATTCACAATAGCAAAGACTTGGAATCAACCCAAATGTCCATCTGTGACAGACTGGATTAAGAAAATGTGGCACATATACACCATGGAATATTATGCAACCATAAAAAAGGATGAGTTTGCGTCCTTTGTAGGGACATGGATGCAACTGGAAACCATCATTCTTAGCAAACTATCACAAGAACAGAAAACCAAACACCGCATGTTCTCACTCATAGGTGGGAAATGAACAAAGAGATCACTTGGGAAGGGGAACATCACACGTTGGGGCCTATCATGGGGAGGGGGAAGGGGGAGGGATTGCATTGGGGGTTAAGCCTGATATAAATGATGAATTGATGGGTGGTGACGAGTTGATGAGTGCAGCACACCAACATGGCACAAGTATACATATGTAAGAAACCTGCACGTTATGCACATGTACCCTAGAACTTAAAGTATCATTAAAATAATAATAATAATAATAATAATAATAATAATAATAATAATAATTTGGCACAAATTGAAAACTCATTTTTTAAGTAATCATCATTAGAACAGTTTCACAGTGTTTGTATATGTTAGTATGCAATCCTAGGAAGTTAAAATAAATATCACATTCATTTCTATTTTTTGAATAATTCAATGAATGTTTAGTAATACTCTGCTAAAAGTACTGTATTAAACACTACAATAACAATGAAACACATTTTGCAAAAAAAAAAAAAAAAAGTATAATAGAACATGAGGGTTCTTGTGGAGGTGATGAAAGTGTTCTGGGACTGAACAGGCTGAGGTAGGAGAATCACCTGAGCCCAGGAATTCGAGGCTGCAGTGAGCCATGATCACACCACAGTACTACAGCCCGAGTGACAAAAGTAAGACCCTGTCAAAAAAAAAAAAAAAAAAAAAAAAAAAAAGAAAAATTTGTAAAATTGGATTTAGGTGGTGTTTTGCACAAGTTGGAAAAGTCACTAAAAGTCAATGAACAGTACACTTAATACAGATGAATTTTACACCATGTAAATTATATGTCAATAAAATTTGTTGTTTCTTTTTAAAAAATAAAAGAAACAAAAGAAAAAACACATCCATATTTCTTTATAATAAAATGATTTATATTCCTTTGTGTATATAGAGGGATTTCAGGGTTGAATGGTATTTCTGCTTCCAGATCTTTAAGGAATCACCATACTGTCTTGCACAGTGGTTGAACTAATTTACATTCCCACCAATAGTGTGAACGTGTTCCTTTTTCTCTTCAACCTCGCCAGTATCTGTTTTTTCTTGACTTTTTAATAATATCCTTTCTGACTGATGTGAGATGGTATCACATTGTGGTTTTGACTTGCATTTCTCTGATTTTCAGTGATGTTGTGCTTTTTTTTCGTATGTTTGTTGGCTGCATGTATGTCTACTCTTGAGAAGTCCTTTGCAAAAATCCTCAATTTTTGCAAAGAATCTCATGTCCTCCCCAATTATAAATGATGAATTGATGGGTGCTGACGAGTTGATGAGTGCAGCACACCAACATGGCACATGTATACATATGTAACAAACCTGCACGTTATGCACATGTACCCTAGAACTTAAAGTATAATAAATAAAAAATAAAAAAATAAATTAAAAAAAAAAAAAGAATCTCATGTCCTTTGCCTACTTTTCAGTGGGGTTGTTTGTTTCTTCTTGTACATTTAAGTTCCTTGTAGACTCTTCAAAGTGCACCTTTGTCAGAAGAAAATACTGCAAAATATTTATCCAATTCTGTAGGTTGTCTGTGCACTCTGATGATAATTTCTTTTGCTGCACAGAACTTTTTAGTTTAATTAAATCCCATTTGCCAATTTTTGCTTTTGTTGCAATTGCTTTTCGTGTTTTTGTCATGAAATCTTTGCCTATGCCTATGTCCTAAATGGTATTGCCTAGATTTTTTTTTTTTTTTTCTAGAATTTCTGTAGTCTCGGGGTTTACATTTAAGTCTTTAAATTTTGTATCACGTGTAAAATTTTGTATCACGATAATACTGGCCTCAGAATGAGTTAGGGAAGAGTCTTTTCTTTTCAATTTATTAGAATAGTTTCAGTAGGAATGTTACCATCTCTTCTTTGTATCTCTGGTAGAATTCAGCCATGAATCCATCTGGTCCTGGGCTTTCATTGGTTGGTAGGCTATTTATTACTGTCTTAATTTCAGAACTTGTTATTGACCTATTGGGGGATTCAATTTATTCCTGGTTCAGTCTTGGATGGGTGTATGTGTCCAGGAATTTATCTATTTCTTCTAGATTTTCTGGTTTATGTGCATACATGTGTTTATAGTATTCGCTGATGGTTGTTTGTATTTCTGTGGAGTAGTTGGTGATATCCTCCTTGTCATTTCTGATAATATTTATTTTGTTCTTCTCTCTTCTCTTCTTTATTAGTCTAGCTAGCAGTCTATTTTATTTTATTTTTTTTCAGGAAAACAGATCCTGAATTTGTTGATTTTTGAAGGGTTTTTGTGTCTCTATCTTTTTCAGTTTAGCTCTGATCTTAGCTATTTCTTGTCTTCTGCTAGCTTTGGAGTTTGTTTGCTCTTGGTTCTCTAAATCTTTTAGTTTTAAGGTTAGATTGTTAACTTGAGACTTTTCTAGCTTTTTTATGTGGGTATTCAGTGCTCTAAATTTCCCTCTTAACACTGCTTTAGCTGCATTCTAGAGATTCCAGTTGCACTGTATCTTTGTTCTCCTTAGTTTCAAAGCACGTCTTGATTTCTGACTTAATTTCATTATTTAACCAAGAGTCATTCAGGAACAGGTTGCTCAATGTCCATGTAGTTGTGTGGCCACCAAATTCTAATCTGATACATATGAAGCATTTTAGAATTGACAGAAGGACTTTTAAAGACCACTGTTTCAAGGCCTTACAATCCTGCAAAGAAGGCAAAGTAGAATTTATTGCTCCCATTTTACAATCTCAGAAACTGAGACACAGAGGTTAATACAATGCCTAAAATCACAAGGCTACTAAGTACAAGCAGTCATTAAATATGTGTAAATCTGGGAAATAATTTAGAGCTTTTTCATAAAGGCAGATTACCCTCAAGGGGTTTTGTTTTGGAAATTCGAATAAAGGGCAACCCTACAATGGAATAACTTTGTAGTAGGGAATCAAGAGACTTGAGTTTTCTTCATTTATTTACACATTTCTTGAATCCAAAGGAATTTACTGAGTATCTAACCTATGCAAGGCCCCATCTTTAACCTTAGAGTACAGAGATAACTAAGACAAAATCTTTGACTTTGAGGAATCCCCTGTCCAATGATGTGACAGAAATGTCTACAGATTATTGCAGTGGGGTATAATAAAGGCATATCCACAGTTAGAGGGGGCACTGATAATCTGGGGTTGCTTCATGAAGGATTTGATGCCTAAACTGAGCTATTGACACCTCTGTTTCTAAATTACATTATATTGTAAAAGACCCCCTTCCCCTTTTAAAGTGAGGAATTGAACTCTCTGGCCTCCAATAAAACATCTAGTGTATTTCAAGTGGTGGTAATTCGGAATAGGAGAGAGTTACATGTCTTTAAACATACAAAGGGACCAAGATTACTAATTATGCTTCTTTCTTGTCTTACTGCCTTGATACTTGGAACCACTTGGCATGATGCAGAAATGACATGGCTTAAGATATCTTGAATAACTACACACGGGTGCTGTCTAACTTCTCAGGAATGTTAGGGTCCACAACCCATTGTTCCTGACTACTTGACATTTCCTGGTTCCTACTGGCATAACTCTTTAACAAATACTTTCAACTTTCCCTTCTTTACACGTTTTACCTCCCCAAATCATTTTAAACACCCCAGCCCCTAACAGGCCCTGTCTTCTTCAGAATTTTAATATATTGTACTTACCAAAGATGTTTAAATACCTAATATATGCCAGGTATGGTGCTTGTTGCTGGGGATAGAATCAATCATGAACCAAAACAGACTTGGTTCTTTTCTTCACTGACTTTGCATTTTACTTCAGGTAAAACAAATTAATTTTAAAAGTTACACACATGAAAGTAAAATTACGGGTAGAATAAGTGCTGGGAGGAAGTGCATGGTGCTATGAAACTGTATTAAAAAGTGAAACTTTCTTTAATCAGGGATATCAGGGAAGGCTTCTCTGAGCAAGTCACAAATTAAAATTTGAAGAAAGAACAGAAGACCACCAGGTAAAGAAAATGTGTTTATAAGGATGGGAAAAAATGTTCAAGATGCAGCAGTATGTGCAGAGGCCCTGCAGCAAGATGTGTTCAAGGTACTGAAATAAGGGCAATAAAGTTGGAGCCCAGAAAATGTGGAAAAGCATAGCAAAAGTACAGCTGAAGTGGCAGGCCAGGCTTGTCCATGCAGGGCCTTCAGGTCATAGTAAGGATTTTGATCTTCATACTAAGAGTAAAATAAATAAGCTCTTAAAGTATTTCTAAGAAAGGATAAGGGTAGGTGATATTATCAGATTCATGTTTTGGGAAGATAACTTAGGCTGCAGTGCAAAGAACCAATTTGAAAGCATTAATTGAGATATAATTAATGAGAGATCATTTTAGAAATCTGAGTGAGAGAATAGAGTTGTGGCAGTAAGATTGGAAATAATATTATTATAAATATTCTAGAAATAATAATAACAAATTTAAAGGGATATTTCAGAGACAGGTGTCACTGACAGGATGATGCAATAGATTGGGTATGTGTATGAGGGAGAAGGAAATGTCAAGAATGACTTCCAGGTCTCTGGGTAGACAATAAAGCCATCTACACTGAGGAGAAGCCTATAAAAGAATCAGATTCGGAAAGCAAGTTTATGTTGAACAGTGCTTAGATGGAGGAGGATTTGTTATATCCTAATTGAAAATTCAATTTGACTGTTTGATATAGAGATCTGCTTTTCAGAAAGGAAAGCTGGGCTGGAAATACAATTCTGGGAGTTTTCAGCATGTGCATGGTAATTAAAGCAAAGGACTTGAAGAAGATCACCTAGGGAAAGAGTAGATATAAAGATAATGAAGTAAAATGGTAGATCTGGGACTCATTAAGGACTAAAGGGCACCTGGCCTCTATCAGGTAGAAGAAGCACATGACTTCTGTAGTGCTCCAAGGTGTGAGATAAAGGAGCACTTTCCGATAGCCTGAGCTCTCCTGAGATGGAATTGGATGCCTCGGTAAATAATGCTTGAGGTTTTATCATAGAGACTAGATGATTTTCCACCAGAGATGCTATACAAAACCTTGAAGTACCAAATGATGGGGCTGTCACTAGATGCCTTCTAAGCTGTCACTATGCCCAAAAGTCAGGTCAACACAATAAAATTCCACCATCAAATATGCAAAAAAGTAAACCAGCAGTGTCTGTGTTTTGGGAAGAAAACTTGACATAAATGCAAGGATCTGAGGAGGCCCAGATCTCTTAAATCTAAACCTTATCCTGGGTGGTCAAATACCTGAAGTGCAAATCTGACTTACTACTCTCTTCATCTGGTAGATATTTGGTATATGAAAACAATCTAAAACTTCGAAGTCTTTGCCTGAGTTGTTTTTCTGTGAATCCCAGAATCAACCAACAAAGTTTGTAATCCTGAATAACAGCTTGTTTTTTTTTGTTTTGTTTTGTTTTTTTGGAAACACTTGAAAGTTCTGGAAAGGTAACAGACACTGAGCACTCACTATGCTCTGTGTACTTTAAATCTCAATGCAACCAGGGAAGAAATTATTATTATCTTCATTTAACATAAATAAGCTAAAGTGTCTAGAAGTCAAGAAACTTGTCCAAGATCATATAACTAGAAAGTAGCAGAACTGGGATTTTTACCCCAGATATTCCTGACTCCAAGTCCAGTGGACTGTCTCTGAGGTCCAGGCCATTCACTCCTGCCTCATAAGCAAAATATCCAGTATCATTTACCCTCAGGGCATTCTTATTCACTGTTTTTTACTTTGAAAGGATTTTAGACACATAAAAGCTACAACATGTTACAGAGAGTTCCCATATACCCTTCGTTTAATTTTCCCTGATGATAGCAACTTACATAGTCATAGTATACTATCAAAGCCAGGAAACTGACATTTGCTTAATACTATTAACTAAACTACACATCTTACTGAAATCTCATCAGTTTTTACATGCAATTATTGTGTGCATTTGTGTGTAGTCTTATGAAATTTTTATCATATTTATATATTTATGTAACTACCACAAACATCAGAATATCAAACTCTTTCATTATGACAAAGAAATTCCCTGTGCTACTTCTTTATAATCACACCCTCTCAGAACTCTAATCAATGATAACTACTGACTTGTTCATAATTACAATTTTCTTATTCTGATGACATCTTATAAATGGGATCATATTGTAAGCAATTTTTGGATATTGACTTTTTCACATAGTATAATTGTCTTTGACCCTCATTCAAGATGTGTGTATTAATAGTTCATTCCTTTTTATTGTTGAATATTATCAGTATAATACAGTTAAACCATTCACCTGTTCATGGAGAATAGATTGGGGAAAAGAGAGATAGAAGAGAAGCTGCCTATTTTAAAATTCTAATTGTGTATGGAGGACTAGAAGAGGGGATAGGACTTACCAAGCTTCAGCCAACTATAGCAGAGCTGAGACAACAACAGTAACTGCTAGTCTTTATATAGTACTTATCCATTGCCAGACACTATTTTAAGTACTTTATATGTATCAATCCAGAAGGTAATAAAAACAATTATCCCGAACCAGCCTTGCATCCCAGGGATGAAGTCCACTTGATAATGGTGGATAAGCTTTTTGATGTACTGCTGGATCCGGTTTGTCAGTATTTTATTGAGGATTTTTGCATCGATGTTCATCAGGGACATTGGTCTAAAATTCTCTTTTTGTGTGTGTGTGTCTCTGCCAGGCTTTGGTATCAGGATGATGTTGGCCTCATAAAATGAGTCAGGGAGGATTCCCTCTTTTTCTATTGATTCGAATAGTTTCAGAAGGAATGGTACCAGCTCCTCCCTGTACCTCTGGTAGAATTCAGCTGTGAATCCATCTGGTCCAGGACTTTTTTTGATTGGTAGGCTATTAATTATTGCCTCAATTTCAGAATCTGCTATTGGTCTATTCAGGGATTCAGCTTCTTCCTGGTTTAGTCTTGGAAGAGTGTAAGTGTCCAGGAAATTATCCATTTCTTCTAGATTTTCTAGTTTATTTTCGTAGAGGTGTTTATAGTATTCTCTGATGGTAGTTCGTATTTCTGTGGGGTCAGTGGTGATATCCCCTTTATCATTTTTTATTGCGTCTATTTGATTCTTCTCTCTTTTCTTCTTTATTAGTCTTGCTAGCAGTCTATCAATTTTGTTGATCTTTGCAAAAAACGAACTACTGGATTCATTGATTTTTTGGACGGTTTTTCCTATCTCTATCTCCTTCAGTTCTGCTCTGATCTTAGCTATTTCTTGCCTTCTGCTAGCTTTTGAATGTGTTTGCTTTTGTGTCTCTAGTTCTTTTAATTGTGATGTTAGAGTGTCCATTTTAGATCTTTCCAGCTATTATCTCAATCGATGCAGAAAAGGCCTTTGACAGAATTCAACAGCCCTTCATGCTAAAATCGCTCAATAAATTCGGTATTGATGGAACGTATCTCAAAATAATAAGAGCTATTTATGACAAACTCACAGCCAATATCATACTGAATGGGCAAAAACTGGAAAAATTCCCTTTGAAAACTGGCACAAGACAGGGATACCCTCTCTCACCACTCCTATTCAACATAGTGTTGGAAGTTCTGGCTAGGGCAATCAGGCAAGAGAAAGAAATAAAGAGTATTCAGTTAGGAAAAGAAGAAGTCAAATTGTCCCTGTTTGCAGATGACATGATTGTATATTTAGAAAACCCCATTGTCTCAGCCCAAAATCTCCTTAAGCTGATAAGCAACTTCAGAAAAGTCTCAGGATACAAAATGAATGTGCAAAAATCACAAGTATTCTTATACACCAGTAACAGACAGAGAGCCAAATCATGAATGAACTTCCATTCACAATTGCTTCAAAGAGAATAAAATACCTAGGAATCCAACTTACAAGGAATGTAAAGGACCTCTTCAAGGAGAACTACAAACCACTGCTCAGTGAAATAACAGAGGACACAAACAAATGGAAGAACATACCATGCTCATGGATACGAAGAATCAATATCGTGAAAATGGCCATATTGCCCTAGGTAATTTATAGATTCAATGCCATCCCCATCAAGCTACTAATGAGTTTCTTCACAGAATTGGAAAAAACTGCTTTAAAGTTCATATGGAACCAAAAAAGAGCCCACATTTCCAAGACAATCCTAAGTCAAAAGAACAAAGCTGGAGGCATCACGATACCTGACTTCAAACTATACTACAAGCCTACAGTATCCAAAACAGCTTGGTACTGGTACCAAAACAGAGATATAGACCAATGGAACAGAAAAGATTCCTCAGAAATAATACCACACATCTATAGCCATCTGATCTTTGATAAACCTGAGAAAAAGAAGAAATGGGGAAAGGATTCCCCATTTAATAAATGGTGCTGGGAAAATTGGCTAGCCGTAAGTAGAAAGCTGAAACTGGATCCTTTCCTTACTCCTTATATGAAAATTAATTCCAGATGGATTAGAGACTTAACTGTTAGACCTAATACCATAAAAACCCTAGAAGAATATCTAGGCAATATCCTACAGGACATAGGCTTGGCAAGGACTTCATGTCTAAAACACCAAAAGCAATGGCAGCAAAAGCCAAAATTGACAAATGGGATCTCATTAAACTAAAGAGCTTCTGCACAGCAAAATAAACTACCATCAGAGTGAACAGGCAACCTACAGAATGGGAGAACATTTTTGCAATCTACTCATCAGAAAAAAAGGCTAATATCCAGAACCTACAAAAACTCAAACAAATTTACAAGAAAAAAAACAAACAACCCCATCAAAAAGTGGGCAAAAGATATGAACAGACATTTCTCAAAAGAAGACATTCATACAGCCAACAGACACATGAAAAAAATGCTCATCATCACTCGCCATCAGAGAAATGCAAATCAAAACCAAAATGAGATACCATCTCACACCAGTTAGAATGGCAATCATTAAAAAGTCAGGAAACAATAGGTGCTGGAGAGGATGTGGAGAAATAGGAACACTTTTACACTGTTGGTGGGATTGTAAACTAGTTCAACCATTATGGAAAAGAGTATGGCAATTCCTCAAGGATCTAGAACTAGATGTACCATATGACCCAGCCATCCCACTACTGGGTATATACCCAAAGGATCATAAATCATGCTACTATAAAGACACATGCACACGTATGTTCATTGCGGCACTATTCACAATAGCACAGACTTGGAATCAACCCAAATGTCCATCAGTGACAGACTGGATTAAGAAAATGTGGCACACATACACCATGGAATACTATGTAGCCATAAAAAAGGATGAGTTTGTGTCCTTTGTAGGGACATGGATGCAGCTGGAAACCATCATTCTCAGCAAACTATCGCCAGAACAGAAAACCAAACACCACATGTTCTCACTCATAGCTGAGAACTGAACAATGAGATCACTTGGACTCGGGAAGGGGAACATCACACACTGGGACCTATCACGGGGAGTGGGGAGAGGGGAGGGATTGCATTGGGAGTTATACCTGATGTAAATGACGAGTTGATGGGTGCTGACGAGTTGATGGGTGCAGCACACCAACATGGCACAAGTATACATATGTATCAAACCTGCACGTTATGCACATGTACCCTAGAACTTAAAGTATAATAAAAACAAACAAACAAACAAAGAAACAAAAAAAGAAACAATTATCCCCACATTACAGATGAGGGAATTGAAGCATATAGAAGTTAAGTAACTTGTCTGACACTATGGTAAGTGAAATAAGCCAGGCAGAGAATACAAATACTGCATAATCTCACTTATATGTGGAATCTAAAAAAGTTGAACTTACAGAAACAGAGAGTTAAATATTTGACAGGGCTGGAGTATGGGGATATGTTGGTCCAGAGGAACAAAGTTTCAGGTAGACATAATGAAAAATGTCTGTATATCTATTGTACAGCATGGTGACTATAATTCCTAATAATATCTTTTATACTTGAAAATTTCTAATCTTAAACGTTCTCAACACAAAAACTATAACTTTTTGTTATCTTATGTGCAACGTGAAGTTAACAAAAAGATAACTTTTTTATCTTATGTGAAATGACGGGTATATTAATTAGCTTGATTATGGTAATAATTTGTATTATGGTAGACATAATCAAAACATCATGTTGTGTATGCTAAATAAATGTAATTGTTGTTTGGTAATTATACTTAATAAAGGCAGAAAAACATCAAATATAAACACTCTTAGTAGTGGGAAGGACAATTCAAAACTAAAGGTCACTTGTCTGGCATCACATAGCTAGTAAGTTTCAGGACCAGGATTAAAACTCAGGTTGTTTGATTCCTGAATAACCATTACACTATACTGCAATGCCTGGCAAGGTTTTCTACCTCCTAGGCCAGGATGCATTCCCATGCATCAAGGCAGTTTCACGGACTTTAAGAGAGGAAAAGTCTTCCTTTACACCAGTAAATTGAATATTTCAGATGTCTTAACTGCTACTTTAGTCTTGAATGCCTCTGACTTCTCCACTCATACTTATACCCAAGTAACTCAAATTTAGCTTTCTACAGAAAATAGTCTTTAACCACTGCAGACTGCATTTACCAGAGAGTATTGAGATGGCAAATTTGGGATGCCCCCACTAGATACTACTTGGCCCATGCCCCGCATAATCCAAATGGATAAACCATGGCCCACGTGGGTGGGCAGTGGGGGTGGGGAACGGCAGGTGGGGATAGATTTTGTCCAAACATTAATTTATTAAAAACCTTTCATTCGGGTAATTAATTCAACAAATATTTACTAGGAGTTTACTATGTGTAAAGTACTATATTAGATGTTGTGTGTACAGAAGTGAGCAAAATATTGAGAATTTTTGCTCTCTAAGAGCTTATAAATTAATGAGAAGGGATATAATAATAATAACTTTATACTATATCAGGTGATGATCATTGCTAAGGGAAAGAAAAGTTGATTGAGAAGAATAGAAAGTTATTATTTGGGGGTTGTGTTATATTAGATGGTCAGGAAAGTCTCTGAGGATGTAATCTTTGAGCAGAGAACTGAAGTGAGTAAGTCGTGAGGCTATCTGGGAGAAGATCATTCCAGGCAGAGCCAAGAGAACGTACAAAGACCCTGAGGCAGGACAATATTTGGTATGTTCAATGAATAGGGCTTCATATTTCACAAACCATAGTCACATACATAACTCCATTTGATCTATCAAATCACCATATGGCACAAGCAAAGTAGAATAGTTATTATTGTACATTTTTGTAATTGAGATTCTAATAGGTTAATGACTTGTCAAAGATCGCATAGCAAGTTATTATAAATTTTTCTATCTTCTAATAGTTGCAAATTGGTATCCTTTCCTTACAACTACCTTGTAAAGTTCTTTAGTAACTTGATGTGCTGTATAGATTATCCTAAACAATGAATCACCTCCTTGGGGATGCCAGGATCTGTATAAGGAAGTATGATTGGGGGGGGCATATCAACAATGACTTTCTACCCCATAGGAATCATAAACTCATGTATGTGAGGTGGAGAAATACAAAGGTCAACTTGCAGAAAAGTGGTACTCCATTGCGCAAGCTTCCTTAGGTAATGTACATGTTGTACTGTTAGGAAAGGGCAATATTGGACACTGATAGTCTACAAAATCTTCATAATTCAGTGGATTCTACTTAACTAGCCACACTAGTTGTGTTGTGTTTCAGGCATTTGGTTCTGACTTTTGACTCCATTAGCGCATACCATGATCTCTATCTGTGTAATCTCACCCAGGAAGCTACAGGAGGGTGTTTTTCCCTACCCTCTTCTGATTTACTTTCCACCCCAGGCTCGTTAAAAGTTGATGTTTCATTCTTAGGTCATCAGGACATAGAATGAGATGAACACATTGAAACAGTTACCACTAAACAAGTATTTTCTTGAGTCCTATGTGCTGAAAGTTATCTTATGTGAAGAGATGGATGCATTAATTAGCTTGATTATATACAATATACAAGATAAGTTTATGGACAGGTAAATAGAATCCAGGAAATCCATGCCACATCTCCCATCACTGATGCAAGAAAGTAGGAGTTAATGGGTAGAAAAAGGGGGCATCTAGCTTCTTACTAATGATTTGTCTGGTATTCACTCACAGTCTTCCTGAGAGTCATAGAAACAAGTAATCAGTCACCTACTGGGTAAAGCATCTGCACCAGATTTAGCAGCTGCAGGAACCAATAAAAGTGTATATGCAATTTTCCTACAGGAGGTTAATGGAGAGTCACTATAAGGATAGCAACTTATAGACTTTAAACTAAACCAAAAGCTGAGAGTTATTTCCTAAGATGGCAGAATGTCCACATTTTGGGTGGATGTCACCACCAGGACAAGAAAGCAATGAAGGTGACAGAAAAGTAGCAACCAGAGTAAGGAGTTTGGGAAAACACAATATAAGGAGTTTGAGAAAACACAATGTTACTAAAAACAAAGGAAGGAGATCTGGGGACTGCTTTGGTTTAAATTTGAAAGTTTGAGGCCAGACAAGACTATAGGTGAGGGAGAATAAAACCAGACACTGTGAAAAATAAAAGCCATTGGTCTTGGAAGTAAGCATGCTATTGAAGAGGAGCAGGTTAGAGTCAAAGCCATCTGAGGATAATGAAAGGTAGGAACAGATGAATATAGACTGTCAGGGAAGAGACAGGAACATGCAGGCACAAAGTACAGACTCCACATTTATGTTTTCATACATGCTCTCCCACACACTCTAGATTTCTACAGTCAGAGGTGTGGGATTCAAAATAATCATATACTTGATGAGTTTGGATTTATCTGGTACTGCAGCTCAGAGTAAAGGAATATGGGGCTTAGGAACGGCACAGACAAAATGACTTATGATTTCAGGTGACAGTCAGTTTAATTGGAGTTAGCTATGGCTGGTTCTGCCAACACAGCAAATGGAAAAAAAAAAAAAAAAAACTGCATTTATGGGATATTGGGTCCCAGAACAAATGTGGTGTTGGCCCCTCTTTACTCCAAGCAGCTGAGACTTTACCCGTAGCACTTTTTTTCTTTCTTTTTTTTTTTTTTTTTTTTTTTGCTTCTATGGCACTTTTAATGAATATATGCATTTCTTTTTAAGTATTTTACAAAGAAAGACATTTGCATAAAATGGAATTTGCATTTTTAAGAGATCATCTGTTCCTTATTCTTCTTTACTCAAAATCATAATGTTATCTTTACAACATCATAATCCTTTCCACAGGGACAAAATCTGATGTCATAAATGACCATTATGATTTCAAGTGTGCAATAAGCAGACAGAAAATACACATTTTATTTTTGTAAAAGAAAAAAATACAAAAACAAAATTCACAGCATTTGACAAAACAGTCAACATTTTATACCTGTTGTTTTTTTCAGCAGATCTCCAACACATTTTACACTTCTAAAGGCAATCTGTAATGTCTACTTAAATGGATAACTTGATTTTAGCATCTTACAAGAAAGAGCCTTAATTCTTGGTGTTCTAACAAAATTATCTTTATCATTCAGAGCAAAAAAGAGGAATTTAATTCCTAGGAAAACAAATCTGAAATTTTAGCAGCCCTAGCCCTATGCTTAGATAAGGACCTGCAAAAGCTGATCTTATCTATAAGAGAACAATTAGGATGGATCCAAGATTTTGTGAGGACCAGTTAAAGGAGCTGGGGCTATTTAGCCTGTGAAAAAGATGGAGGTGGGTAGAGGTTGGATGTGTTCTCTGTATTCAGACCTCCAAAAGGTCATCATGGGAAAGAAATAATGTACAGGACCTGTGTGACCGTAGGCGAAGAATTAAATAGTTAAAGTTATTCAAAGATAAAATAAGTTGCCTCAGAAAATAGTGAGCTCTACCTCACTGAATATTTCCAAGTTACAAATCCACAATTTGTTATTGGAGATGCAAGAGTCAGTTGGTGAAAGGCTGAGTTTTTGAATGCTCTGAGAATTAAATGAATTCAGGGCTGATTATCCTGAAGAAGATGACTCAGGGATCACAGTCTCAGCCCTCAGACTTCTCAAAGGCTATCACAGGGGAGAAAACAATTGGTGTGGCCCCAGGAGGCAGAGCTGGGACTCGTGAGTAGAAACTACAGTTGAGACAAATTTTGACTCAAGTGGAAGAGAAATTTTAGAAGAGGCAGTGCTGTCCACAGACGGAATAGGCTCCTTTGGAAAGCTCCTTGTCTCAGAAGATGAGCAATGAGGGGCTGTCAACTTTCCTTTTACTCAATCCTGGCTGCTCATTTTAATCATCTGGGAGCCAATGTTTGGCTCCCATCCCCAGAGATTCAGATTAATTAGTTTTGAGTGTAGCATGGGCCTAGAGATTAAGTTCTCTAGGTAATTCTAATGTGTAATCTAGGCTGACAACCACTACAGAGAAATGCCTACAATGGTAGTGCGTAGTAGGAGGAGAGCTTATGCAATGAGAAATGAAGTTAGGACCTGATGTGATTGAATAAAGTAATTTCTAAGATCACATCCAGCCTGATACTGTAACATTGAATGAGTCAAAATATGTTACCCCTTTTCAAAGAAATTTGCATTTGAAGAGGTCCATAGTACTCCAACAGTGTTAACCCTAAACAAATGAGTTCTGATTGGTATAATTTCAGATCCCATAGTGCCTAGTGAGCAACATAGTTTGGAGCAGCTTTTAAATCACACCGTGTAGCTTGCAGTCTATATTGTTCTTCCTCAACACAGGCCCAGGGAATGAGAGTTCCTTGAGTTACATCTGAAACTCATATGGAAGCCTTTGACTCCCAACTTACTGGCAATGAGCTGTGTTTGGGTTTGATTCAAAGTCCCAGGAGCTTTCTCAAGAATTACAGAGATGATTGTCCAGCAGATGTGGATAGCAATATGCAGTATGTATTTAGAAAGGAGGTGGGTAGAGGAGCAAAAGACAGAGCTAATGTGGATAAAGTAAAAGTCAAAAGAGACAGAAATGGAGAGACAGAGAAACAGATGGAGAAAACAGAAAGAGATGGACAGAGATAGAGAAGCAGCAATAGAACACACACACACACACGTGAGAAATAAGTAAGAACATCTGATCAGTAGTCCCCATTCCATTTGGCATCTAGATTTTTCTACAGACATTCTCTTTTCTTCTTCAGAGCCTAAGGAATGCCAGACAATATTCTAGGAAATCTAGCGTTCATCATATATTTCCAGCCAGAAAATCCATCATGCTCCTAACGACCCCATGCCTCCAGCACTTCCAGTGTATCCATTTGAATCAGTGCCTTATAGGTCAGATCTGTTGAAAATACAAACTATTTCGTGACCAGCCTGGCCAATATGGTGAAACCCTGTCTCTACTAAAAATATAAAATTGACCAGGCGTGGTGGCCATTGCCTGTAATCACAGCTACTCAGGAGGCTGAGGCAGGTAATCCCAGCTACTCAGGAGTCTAAGGCAGGATAATCACTTGAACCTGGGAGGCGGAGGTTTCAGTGCGCTGAGATCATGTCATCATTGCACTCCAGCCTGGGCAAAAAGAGACAAATTTCATCTCAAAAAAAAAAAAAAAAAAAGAAGAAGAAGAAAGAAAATACAAACTATATGTGGCTTTGGTTAAGTCCACACTCCACATGGGAATCCCCAAGCAACACGTGTGGGATCTCAGGAGGCCACACGTGTGGGATCTTCAGAGTTCTGAAATTTCTTCAGAACTCTAAAAAACAAAACCGCCTGGGGAAAGGTTCACTGTCATCCAGGACTCCCAATATTTCATCTGTATGTTCTGACCTTCTTCCCATGGAGTTGCACCAACATTTGGGGGAAGGGAGGTGTCAAATGTAGACTGTCTAAAACATCAACCTCAGCCTAGCATTGCACTTTGGTCAATTTAAGAAGCAGAAAGGCTAAGTCTAAAGAAGTCTGACCAACGCAGAACTTCAAAGGTCTCTCATTGTTTTTTGACCATTTCCCATTGCATGCCTACTTATCTCAATGTTTACCTGTCAGGAACTCTGGTTTCAAGCCTTCTGTTTCACTGCACTTATGTCTCCCAGACACTTCTCATATTTATAAGTTTTCCCAGTGTGACCCGGAACTGGCTCTGTTTGTCTGCTCTTTCTTTCTTGTAGTCTTCACTTGACTTCAAATTTCTGAAGATCACAGTCACACTCTATCAAGTTCCCTAGCAGGGCAAAAATGTGAAGTCCTGAAATGTAACCCTAGAACAGCCCATACAAGAAACTCTTTGGGGTAACATTTCCTCTTCCACTTTGAGTAGTTGTTTCTGACCCTGATATACTACCCTGGGCTGCTAGAGATTCTTCTGAAGTTATGCCTTCAAAGATGTTCCCCTACTTTGCCTACTGCAGCTCAGTGTATACACAGTCCACTTAACTGGGGACTTCCTACCCATAGCACTAACGCATCAGAAGTTCTGCCAGTACATGCCAGTATGATCTTACCTGTTATCTAGGGTTTGTGACAATTCTGAACAATCATATTTCCTGCCATTAGTTGGTGCTATTGTCATACCAATTAATTAACTTTTTAATCTCTTACTAGTAATAAACATTATGCCTCCTACTGAATAACTTAGCACATGTTAAAACATTGGTGAAAATCTTCTCAGTCTTCAAAATTTTGCCTCCTAATGTATGGATGCTCTACCTCAATCTCAGACTCTTGGGAACAATGATCTCCTCTATTTCTACTCATCTTATTAAGTGGCTCTCAGAGACCAAATTCCTTCAAGCCATCCCTGCTTTAATTTTCTTCCTTTGTTTTTTTTCTGGTTTAAAGTAGTACCTATTCAACATTTACGTCAGTCTACCTGGTTTTCTGAAAACAATGGGTTTGGATTCCCCTCTGCCATGCTCCAAAACTATGAATCTCCACAAAGAGTGGCCTGTCATCTGGGACTCTCAATCTTTCATCCACATAACCTAACCCCCTCTCTCATGAAACCAAACAAGATTCTGTCTTAAGCATTATCACCTTGGAGTTATGAAATCCTAGAATGTCAGCTTTGGGGGGATCTTTAAGATAATCTACTCTAACCTTTCCGTTTTCAAGAAGTGGAGAAACTGAGGCCTGGAAAGAGGGATGATGTTATGTAAGATCCCATGTAAATTATGTGAAAGTTTTCTATCTGTCAGAGAACACTTAACTACTCATTGGGGTCTGTTTGTCCGCACTGACACAGGCTCATATCTTGTTTTTGCTTGTTTGCTTGTTTTAACAGCTTTCTTTTGAAGTGTAATTCACAAATCTAAAGTGTACAAATTAAAGGATTTGGATATATCACTGATATAGTTTAGATGTTATTCCCTCTAAATCTCATGTTGAATTGTAACCCTCAATGTTGGAGTTAGAGCCTGGTGGGAGGTGTTTGGGTCATGGAGGTTGATTCCTCATGGTTTTGTGCTGTCCTTATGATAGTAAGTAAGATCTCATGAGATCTGGTTGTTTAAGTGTGTGGAACATCACTCCCCAACTCTCTCCCTTGCTTCTGCTCTCACCATGTTATGTGCCTGCTCTTGCTTCACTTTCTGCTATGAGTAAAAGCTCTCTGAGGCTTCCCCAGTAGCCAAGTAGATGCTGGTGCCATGCTTGTACAGTCTTTTGAACTGTCAGCTCATTAAACTTGTTTTCTTTATGAATTACCCAGCCTCAGGTATTTCTTTACAGCAATACAAGAATGGCCTTACATAAAAAGTTGGTACCAGTATTGGAGTATTGCCGAAAAGATACCTGAAAATGTGGAAGCAACTTTGGAACTGGGTAACAGGTAGAGGTTGGAAAAGTTTGGAGAGCTCAGACGAAGATAAGAAAATAAGGTAAAATCTTGAACTTCTTAAGAACTAATTAAATCGTGGAGACAAAAATGCTTATGGTGATGTGAATGGTAAAGTCCAGGCAAATGAGATATCAGTCAGAAAGAAATGAAGAACTTTTGGTGAACTAGATCAAAGGTCACTCTTCTTATGCCTTAACAAAGAACTTGGCCGTATTGTGTTCATGCCCTAAATATCTGGGAAACTTTGAACTTAAGAGTGATGACTTCGAGCATCTGTTGAATAAAAGTTTCTAACCAGCAAAACATTCAAGATGTGGCCTGGCTTCTTCTAACAAACTATACTCAGATATGAGGACCAATAAGTGACTTAAAGTTGGAATTTATATTTAACAGGTGAGCAGGCACATCACATGACAAGAGCAGGAGCAAAAAAAGAGAGAGAGAATAGAGGGAGGTGTTACACACATTTACACAACCACATCTCATGAAAACTCATTCACTATCATAAGGTTAGCACCATGTCACGAGAAATCTACCACCATGATCCAAACATCTCCCAGCAGGCTCCATCTCCAACACTGGGGATTACAATTCAACATGAGATTTAGAAGGGACAACATTCAAACTATATCACCTACATTATTAATTTTTAAAAATTGTGGTAAATATGCATATACATTGCATACAAAATTAGACAGCTTAACCAATTATAAGTGTACAATTCAGTGGCATTAATTACATTTATAAGATTATGCCATAGTCACCACTATCAATTTCCAAGACTCTTTTACTACAAACAGTACTTCTGTACTAATTAAGCACTAAGTCCCCATTTCCCTTTCTCTATAATTTTGCCAACCTCTGATCTACTTTCTGCCTCTATACATTTGCTTATTTTATGTGATTCATACAAGTGGAATTATATAATATTTGTCCTTTTGTGTCTAACTTATTTCACTGAGAACAGTGTCTTCAAGTAAACAGTCATGCTTTAGAAAATACCAGAACATTATTCATTTTAATTGTTGAATAATATTCCATTGTATGTGTACATCACATTTTGTTTATTCATTCGTTGACAGACATTTGTGTTGTTTTAACCTTTTAAATACTACAAATAATAGTTCAATGAACATTGGCATATAAGTATCTGTTCATATCTCTGCTTTCAGTTTCTTTGGGTATATACTTAGGAGTAGATTGCTTTAATTTATAAATGGTAGTGATTTCCCTTCATTCATTTCTTACTTTGTTTATTGAGTCTTCTCCTTTTTTCATAGTCAATCTAGATAAAATCTGGTCAATTTTGTTGATAGTTGCAAGGAACCAACACTTCATTTTTCCTGTTTTTCTATTTTCTATTTTACTTATCTCTGCGTCACTCTTTATTACGTTATTCCTTCTATCAGTTTTGAATTGTTTGTTCTTTTTTAATTTTATCACAGGGTAATGTTAAGTTGTTGATTTGAGGTCTTTATTCTTTTTGATGTAAGCATTTATAGCTATACACTTCCAACCTAGGACTGCCTTCACAGTATACATTTAGTTTTGGTAAGCTGTGTTTTCATTTTCATGTGTTTCAAGACATGTTCTAATTTCTTTTGTGATTTCTTCCTTGACTGAATGGTTGTTTAGAAGTATGTTGCAGAAACCATGGAGAGGGCAAGATGGCCTACTAGACACAGCCAGGTGAAACGGCTCCTACCAAGGAACTGAGATGACTGGAGGTGCTCCTGATAGATCTCCAGAGGGAAGGCAACAGGAGTGGAGGTAGGGAAGACACAGAAGTTGGGCTGAATTGGAAGAAAGCTGGCAACACTACACAGGGCTGCAGTGCACCCAGACTTATTCCTGGTCACCAGTGGCTCCATGGGAATAGGTGAGTTGAACTGGCAAAGAGCAACCCACTCTCAACATAGGCCTTGGGACCCCAGCAGCAGTAGACCCCTTGACCACCACAGACACTCCAGTTGGCTGGAAGAGCTTCTTAAATAAGTGGTAGGAGCAGCAAACCAGCTAATGTGGAACCCAGAGGGTTTGATGCAGGAGCGTCTGTACAGAGAATGGCCAGAGACAGCCATCCTCCTAGGCTCAACTTGCTCCGTAGGAGTTGTTAGTCTTAGGAGAACTGTCAGTCCTGAACTCTGCAGAGTAGTCTTGCCAATCAGAAGGAGCTGGTCAGAATTGAGCACCGTTTGGTCTGCTGGCCTGTCCTGGAGTGCCATGAGGCCACACCTGCTTGCAGAGCAACCTTGGGTGACCTAGGGGCCCACACTATACATTCTGCACTGGTGGACCATGCCTGACCAGCCAAGAGCTTCAGCAGGAAAGTCCCTAGGGTCATGCAAGCCCACATGCTCCCTCCCCATACTGCACCCTCCCCTGGAATGGGAACTTCTCAAATTGCTTTGCTGACGCATGTCTGTGCAGGTGGATTTTGCTTTCCTTTCCCTGCCATCATGCAGAGGTACAGCCTCAACCACCTTACCCCAACTGGCATTGCAGACAAACCATTGGTGGGAAAAATCCAGCCAGCCCTGTCATTTCCATCATTCCATCCTTACACTAAAAATGCACAGAGAGCAGAAGATGATCTCCTGCCCTGAACAACTAATCCTGCTTGTAGGCCATAAGGAAGGCACCCAGAGCTGCACTCATCAGTGCTCACCCCCCAAGCCACCACCATCTTCAGCATGACCACACACACTAGCTAGCAGTGTACCCCCTCATCATAGCTGTGTTACCTCCATCACTTTTGTGAAGGCTCACAGGTAGCCAGACACACCAGCATCTACTAGCACTCTGCTGCAGCCGCCAATACTGCTGCTGCTGCTGGCATGTGCGAATGAGAATGGATTTCACTGTCACTGCACAATGAAATGCTTTGACTGACACCACCCAACGAAGTA
The DNA here is from genome assembly GCF_002776525.5 of Piliocolobus tephrosceles. Taxonomy (NCBI): domain Eukaryota; kingdom Metazoa; phylum Chordata; class Mammalia; order Primates; family Cercopithecidae; genus Piliocolobus; species Piliocolobus tephrosceles. The sequence goes on from NC_045445.1 coordinate 86,698,498, forward strand.
TAGGGGCTAGCTGTCCAGGAGCACTTTGTCCCTGCAGCACAGTGAATTTCTAACCTCAAAGAGCCAGAGAACAAAGTCAAGGCCCAATACAAGTCCCCCAGAGTAAGAGCATGCAGTCTGGAGTTGGCAGCTAAGCTTTGGACCACAAAAATCTTCCAGAAATGAAACCATTCAGCTGAATCCACCTTAAACTACAATCAAAGACTCAAGTTTATTTTTTAAGATAAAACGAAATAATCCAAACATCACCAACTTCAAATACTGAAGAAAGATAAGCCCACAAAAATGAAAAAAAAAAAAAATCAGTGCAAGAATCCTGACAACTAAAAAACCATAGTGCGTTCTTTTCTCCAAATGACCACATCAGTTCTTTTTTTTTTTTTTTTTTTTTTTATTATACTTTAAGTTCTAGGGTACATGTGCATAAGATGCAGGTTTGTTACATATGTATATCTGTGCCATGTTGGTGTGCTGCACCCATCCACTCGTCAGCACCCATCAATTCATCATTTATATCAAGTATAACTCCCAAATGCAATCCCTCCCCCCTCCCCCCTCCCCATGATAGGCCCCAGTGTGTGATGTTCCCCTTCCCGAGTCCAAGTGATCTCATTGTTCAGATCCCACCTATGAGTGAGAACATGCAGTGTTTGGTTTTCTCTTCTTGTGATAGTTTGCTAAGAATGATGGTTTCCAGCTGCATCCATGTCTCTACAAAGGATGCAAACTCATCCTTTTTTATGGCTGCATAGTATTCCATGGTGTATATGTGCCACATTTTCTTAATCCAGTCTGTCACTGATGGACATTTGGGTTCATTCCAAGTCTTTGCTATTGTGAATAGTGCCGCAATAAACATACGTGTGCATGTGTCTTTATAGTAGCATAATTTATAATCCTTTGGGTATATACCCAGTAGTGGGATGGCTGGGTCATATGGTACATCTAGTTCTAGATCCTTGAGGAATTGCCATACT
>NC_045445.1:86699874-86714227 GCF_002776525.5 Piliocolobus tephrosceles
TTGGTGTTTTAGACATGAAGTCCTTGCCCATGCCTATGTCCTGAATGGTACTACCTAGATTTTCTTCTAGGGTTTTTATGGTATTAGGTCTAACATTTAAGTCTCTAATCCATCTTGAATTAATCTTCGTATAAGGAGTAAGGAAAGGATCCAGTTTCAGCTTTCTACTTATAGCTAGCCAATTTTCCCAGCACCATTTATTAAATAGGGAATCCTTTCCCCATTTCTTGTTTTTCTCAGGTTTGTCAAAGATCAGATGGCTGTAGATGTGTGGTATTATTTCTGAGGACTCTGTTCTGTTCCATTGGTCTATATCTCTGTTTTGGTACCAGTACCATGCTGTTTTGGTTACTGTAGCCTTGTAGTATAGTTTGAAGTCAGGTAGCGTTACGCCTCCAGCTTTGTCCTTTTGACTTAGTATTGTCTTGGCAATGCGGGCTCTTTTTTGGTTCCATATGAACTTTAAAGCAGTTTTTTCCAATTCTGTGAAGAAACTCATTGGTAGCTTGATGGGGATGGCATTGAATCTATAAATAACCTTGGGCATTATGGCCATTTTCACGATATTGATTCTTCCTATCCATGAGCATGGTATGTTCTTCCATTTGTTTGTGTCCTCTTTGATTTTGCTGAGCAGTGGTTTGTAGTTCTCCTTGCAGAGGTCCTTTACATCCCTTGTAAGTTGGATTCCTAGGTATTTTATTTTCTTTGAAGCAATTGTGAATGGAAGTTCATTCCTGATTTGGCTCTCTGCTTGTCTGTTACTGGTGTACAAGAATGCTTGTGATTTTTGCACATTAATTTTGTATCCTGAGACTTTGCTGAAGTTGCTTATCAGCTTAAGAAGGTTTTGGGCTGAGACGATGGGGTTTTCTAAGTATACAATCATGATCACATCACTTCTTTAGCAAGGGTTTTGAACTGAGCTGAGATGGCTGAAATTACAGAAAAAGAATTTGGAATATGGATAAAAATAAAGATCATTCAGCTATGGAAATACAATGAAACACAATCCATGAAAGAGAAAAATTATGATAAAACAATGCAGAGATGTCAGACAAAATGAATAGTACAGAAAAAAAAAATAACCAACATCATAGAGCTGAAAAGCACACTACAAGAATTTCATAATGCAATCGCAAGTAGTAATAGCAGAATAGACCAAGTGGAGGAAAAAATCTCAGAGCTTGAAAGCTGAATTTTCAAATAAGTTTCAAATAAGTTCTCAGAAAACTTATTTCTGAAATAAGACAGTCAGATAAGAATAGAACAAAAGGAATGAAGGAAAAAAAAAAAAAAAAAAAAAACTCTGAGGAATGTGAGATTAGGTAAAGAGACCAAATCTACAACTCTTTGGTGTTCCTGAAAATGATGTGGAGAAGAGAACCAACTTGAAAAAAGTATTTCAGTATATCATTCATAAGAACTTTCTCAACCTAGGTAGAGAGGCCAACATTTAAGTTCGGGGAATACAGAGAACCCCAGTAAAATACTTTATAAAAAGATTATCACCAAGACACATAATCATCAGGTTCTCCAAGGTCAAAATGAAAGGAAAAAATGTTAAAGGCAACAAGTGAGAAAGCTCATGTCACCTACGAAGAGAGGCCAATCAGAATAACAGTGGACCTCTTAGCAGAAACCCTACAAGCCAGAAGAAATTTGGAGGCAATATTTAACATTCTTTTAAAAAAAGAAATTCCAACTTAGAATTTCACAACAAGTGAAACTAAGCTTCATAAACAAAAGATAAATAAGATCCATCTCAGACAAGCAAATGCTGAGGAAATTCGTTATCACCAGAGCTGCCTTACAAGAGTTCCTAAAAAAGCACTATATATAGAAAGGAAAGGAAAGCTTGTTACCAGCCACTACAAAAACACATTAAAGTACACAGACCAGTGACACTATAAGGCAACCACATAAACTATTCTGCAAAATAACCAGATAAAATTATGATGACAAGATCACATCCACACATACCAATATTAACCTTGAATGTAAATGGGTTAAATGCCCCAATTAAAAGGCACAGAGTAACAAGCTGCAAAAAGAACCAAGGTACCCACTGGTATGCTGTCTTCAAGAGACCTATTTCACATGCAGTGACACCCACAGGCCCAAAATAAGGAGACGAAGAAAAATCTACTAAGAAAATTGGAAAACAGAAAAAAGCAAGGGTTGCAAACCTACTTTCAGGCATAACAGACTTTAAACCAACGAAGATCAAAAAAGACAAAGAAGGGTATTATATAATGGTAAAGGGATTAATTCAACAAGAAGACCTAAACATACACACACACACACACACACACACACACACACACACACATAAATGTGTATCTCCAACACAAGATCACCTAGGTTCATAAAACAAGTTGTTGTAGACCTTAAGAAACTTAGACTCCCACACAGTAATAGTGGAAGACATCAACATCCCACTGACAATATTAGAAAGATAATTGACACAGAAAATTAACTAATATATTCAAGACTTGAACTCAACACTGGATCAAATGGACCTGATAGTCATGGAGAGAATGCTCTACCCCCCACAAAAACAGAATATACACTAGTCTCATTGCCATGTGTCACATACTCTAAAATGAATCAAATAATCAGAAATAAAACACTACTCAGCAAATTCAAAAGAACTGATAACAATGTCTCAGACCATAGTGCAAGCAATTTAGCAATCAAGACTAAGAAATTCATCCAAAACCATATAATTAAATGAAAATGAAATAACCTGTTTGGGTAAACAATAAAGTTAAGGCAGAAATCAAAAAGTTATTTGAAATTAATAAGAAGATAAATACAACATACCAAAATCACTGAGATACAGTTAAGGCAGTGTTAAGAGGAAAATTTACAGCACTAAACGCTCACATAAAGAAGTTAGAAAGATCTCAATTTAACAACCTAATATCATAACTAAAAGAACTAGAGAACCAAGAAAGAAATCCCAAAGGTAGCAGAAGACAAGAAAGAATCAACATCAGAGATGAACTGAAAGAAATTAAGACACAAGAAACCATTCAAAAAGACAAACAAATCCAAAAACTGGTTTCTGAAGAATAATAATAAAATAGATAGATCACTAGTGAGACTAATAAAAAACAAAGGAGAGAAGATTCAAATAAACACAATCAGAAAGAAAAAGTGGTATTACCACTGGCACCACAAAAATACAAAGAAACAGAATATTATGAATGCACACAAGCTAGAAAATCTAAAACCAAATGGATAAATTCCTGCACACATACATCCTCCCAAGACTGAACCAGAAAGAAATTAAATCCCTAAATAGACAACAGCAAGCTCTAAAATTGAGTCAGTTATAAACAGCCTACCAACAAAAGATGTCCAAGAACAGATGAATTCACAGCTGAATTCTACCAGCTGTACAAAGAAGAACTGGAACTATTTCTGCTGAAAGTATTTCAAATAATTGAAAAGAATGGATACCATTCTAATTCATTCTATGTGTCCAGCGTTATCCTGATACCAAATCCCGGCATAGACAAAACAGAAAGAGAAAACTTTAGGCTGATACCTTTGATGATCACTGATGCAAAATCCTTAACAAAATACTGGCAAGGTGAACCAATCAGCACATCAAAAATCTTACCCACCACAATTAAGTAGACTTTTTCCCTGGAATGCAATGTTGACTCAACATAAACAAACCAATAAATGTGATTCATCACATAAACAATACTAAAGACAAAACCACAGGATTATCTCAATAAATGCAGAAAACTCTTTCAATAAAATTAAACACCCCTTCATGTTAAAATCTCTCAATAAACTGGATATTGTGGTAACATACCTCAAAATAGTAAGAGCCATATATGACAAACCCACAGCCAGCATTATACCAAATAGGCAAAAGCTGAAAGCATTTCCCTTGAAAACTGGCACAAGACAAGGATATCCTCTTTCACCACTCCTATTCAACATCGTTTTTAAAGTCCTGACCAGAGCAATCAGGCAAGAGAAAGAAATAAAGGGCATCCAAATAAGAAGAGAGAAAGTCAAAATATTCTCTTTTCCAGATGACATGATCCTATAATCACTCGCGTTTCTATACACCAACCAATAGTCAAGCTGAGAAGCAAATCAGGAAGCCAATCTCATCCACAATTGCCACAAAAAATAAAATAAAATACCTAGGAATACAGCTAACAAGGGAAATAGAAGATCTCTACCAAGAGAACCACAAGCCACATCGCCAAGAAATTAGAGATGACACAAATAGGAAAACATTCCATGGCCATGGATAGAAAGAACTAGTATAGTTAAAACGATCATATTCCCTAAAGTAATTTATAGATTCAATGCTATTCCCATTAAACTACCATTGACATTCTTCACAGAATTAGAAAAAAACTATTTTAAAATTCAGATGGAATCAAACAGGAGCTTAAATAGCCAAGGCAATCCTAAGCAAAAAGAACAAAGCTAAAGGCATGATGGTACACAACTTCAAACTGTACAGTACAGGGCTACAGTACAGGGCTACAGTACAGTACAGGGCTACAGGGCTACAGTAACCAAAACAGCATGGCACTAGTCCAAGAACAGGCACATAGAACAATGAAAACAAATTGAGAAGCCAGAAATAAAGTCACACCTACAACTATCCATTATTCAACAAACCTGGCAAAAACAAGCAATGGGGAAATGACTCCCTATTCAATAAATGGTTCTGAGAAAACTGGATAGTGTTATGCAGAAAATTGAAACTGGACCTCTTCCTTAAACAAAAATCAACTCAAGGTGGATTAAAACTTAAATGTAAATCCCAAAACTATGAAAATATTGGAAGACAACCTAGGCTATACCATTCAGACTACAGGCATAGGCAAAGATGTCATGATAAAGATGCCAAAAGCAATTGCAAAGCAAGCAAAAACTGACCAATTGGATTTGATTAAACTAAAGAGCTTCTGCACACCAAAAGAAACTATCATCAGAGTAAACTGATAACCTATATAATGGAAGAAAAATTTTGCAAACTATGTATCTGACAAATGTCTAATATCCAGTATCTATCAGGAGTTTAAGCAAATCTACAAAAACATAACTATTAAAAAGTGAACAAAGGACATGAACAGACAATTTTCAAAGAAGACATACATGCAGCCAACAACCATACCAAATAAAGCTCAACATCATTGACTATTAGAGAAATGTAAATCAAAACCACAGTGAGATACCATCTCACACCAGTCAGAATGGCTATTAATAAAAAGTCGTAAAATAATTGTTGCGTGCAAGGCTGTGGGGAAAAAGAACACTTATACACTGTTGGTGAGAGTGTAAATTAGTTCAACTATTGTGGAAGACAGTGTGGTGATTCCTCAAAGGCTTAAAGTCAGAAATACCATTTGACCCAGCAATCCCATGACTGAGTATATACCAAAATGAATATAAGCTGTTCTACTATAAAAACACATGCACACATGTGTTTATTGCAGCACTATTACCAATAGCAAAGTCATGGGATCAACCCAAATGCCCATCAATGATAGGCTGGATAAAGAAAATGTGATATATATACACTATGGAATACTATGTAGCCATAAAAATGACTAAGATATGTCCTTTGCAGGGACATGGTTGGAGTTGGTAGCCATTATCCTTAGCAAAATAACACAGGAACAGAAAACCAGATACCATATATTCTCACTTATAAGTAGGAGCTAAATGATGAGAACACATGGATACATAGAGGGAAACAATGCACACTGGTGCCTATCAGAGGGTAGAGGGTGGGAGGAGGGAGAGGATTAAAAAAAATGACCAATGGATACTAGGCTTAATACCTGGGTGAAGAAATAATGATTACAATAAACATGTTCACCTATGCAACAAACCTGCACTTCCTGCCCATGTACCCCTGTACTTAAAATAGAAGTTTTAAAAAATAAAGTACATTGCTTAATTTCCACTAATTTTCAAGATTCTGTTTTTTTTTTTTTTTTCTTAATGATTTCTGGCTTTATTCCATTTAGTTTCAAAAGCTACTCATTATTTCAATATTAAGAAAATGTGGCACATATACACCATGGAATATTATGCAGCCATAAAAAAGGATGAGTTTGCGTCCTTTGTAGGGACATGGATGCAGCTGGAAACCATCATTCTTAGCAAACTATCACAAGAAGAGAAAACCAAACACCACATGTTCTCACTCATAGGTGGGACCTGAGCAATGACATCACTTGGACTCGGGAAGGGGAACATCACACATCGGGGCCTATCATGGCGGGGGAGGGGGGAGGGATTGCATTGGGAGTCATACCTGATATAAATGACGAATTGATGGGTGTGACGAGTTGATGGGTGCAGCACACCAACATGGCACAAGTATACATATGTAACAAACCTGCACGTTATGCACATGTACCCTAGAACTTAAAGTATAATTAAAAAATAAAATAAAATAAAATAAAATAAATCATAAAGACTTGTTTTTTGGCTTAGCATGTACAATATCCTGGAGAATGCTCCTTGTGTGTATTGAGAAATATGTGTATTTTTCTGTTGCTGGCTGGAGTACGTCTGTTAGGTCAAGTTTCCCTATACTCTTATTTAAGTCCTCTCTTTCTGTATTGATTTTCTACCTGGTTATCTATTCATTATTGAAAGTGGGATAATGAAGTATGCTTCCATTAATAAAGAGATGCCAATTTCTCACTTTAATCCTGTCTATATTTACATTACATATTTTGGAGTTTTGTGCATATATATTTGTAATAAATATTACTTCTTGGTAAGTGGATTCTTTTATAGACATCTAGTATCTTTTCTGCCTTCTTGTAATAGATTTTGACTTAAACTCTACTTTAGCAACATAGCCACCCATGTTCTCTTCTGATTACTTTTTGCATGGAGTATGTTTTTTCATACTTTCACTTTCAACTTATTTGAGCTTTTACATCTAAATTGAATCTCTTGTAGACAGCATATAGTTAGATTGATAATATATATCTTTTAAATTGGAAGTTAATCAATTTTATTAAAAGTAATTACTGATAGAGAATGACTTCCTTTTGCCATTTTGTTACTTGTTGCTGTATGTATTATAGCTTTTTTTAAAATTCTGCCTGCCTCTATTACTACTTTTCATTGTGTTTAATTGATTTTTCTGGTAGCACATTTCAGTTTCTTCTCATTTATATCGATATTTTCTCTGTATCTAACCTGAGGATTACATATAACACCTAAAGTTATAACCTATTTTATATTAACACCAACACAACGTTATTACATTCAAAAACTCTACACCTTTACTGTTCCACTCCTCCCTTGATTTTATTGATATTACTAACTACATCTTTATGTATTACATACCCATAACGTAAGTTTATAATTATATTTATGCATTTATGTTTTAGTAGAAAATAAAAGTAAAATTAAAAAATTAAAAAGTGGAGTTACAAATCAAAATTACAATAACACTTTCAAAAATATTTTATGTGCTCAGTTTTACCAAAGAACTTCATGTTTTCATATTGATTATTACTGTCTAATGTCCTTTAATTTTAACTTCAATTACTCCCTTTATGATTTTATACATGGTATGTCTAGTGGTAATAAAATTCCTCACCTTTTGTTTATCTGGGAAGTTATCAGTTTATGTTCCATTTTAGTAGAACAATTCTTTTCAGATATAAAATTATTGGTTGACATTTGTTTTCTATTCTCAGGACTTTAAATATATCATCCCACTGCTTTCTGGCCTTCCAGATTCCTGGTGGGAAATCTACTAAGAGCATTATATAGATTTCTTGTACTTAATTAGTCATTTTTGTTTCTCAATGCATTTAAAATTGTCTCTCTGACTTTGACTTTGGAAAGTTTGATCATATGTGTTAGTGTGAATATTTCTCTTTCATTCCACTTGCAGTTGGCTAGACTTGCAAGGAAAGATTTACATCCTTCCTCAAATATGGAAGATTTTCAGCCCTTATTTCTTCAGTTAAACCTTCTTCCCATTTCTCTCTTTCTTCTACTCCTAAAGCATGTATAATGTGTATATTGGTCTGCTTGATGGTGTTTCAATATGTTTCTTAGGCTCTTTTCAGGTTTGCTGATCCTTTGTTCCACCTATTCAAATCTGCTATTAAACCCCTCTGTATTAGTTAGAGTTCTCTACAGAGACAGAACTGATAGGATATACATAGATAGACATAAAGGGGAGTTCATTAAGTATTAACTCACATGATCAAAATGTTCCACAATAGGCCATCTGCAAGCCTATTGTGGAGCTAGGAGAGCCATTCCAAGTCCGAAACTGAAGAACTTGGAGTTCAGTGTTTGAAGGCAGGAAGCATCCAGCATGGGAAAAAGGTATAGGCTGAGAGGCTAGGCCAATGTAGTCTTTTCACATTTTCCTGCCTGTTTTATATTCTAGCTATGCTGGTAGCTGATCACATCGTGCCCACCAAGATTAAGGGTGGGTCTGCCTTTCCCAGCCCACTGACTTAAATGTCAATCTCCTTTGGCAACACCCTCACAGATGCACTTACAAACAATAATTTGCATCCTTTAACCTAATCAAGATGACACTCAGTATTAACCATCACAAGCACACCTCTTGTAAACTTGAACCCACACACATCTTCTGAGATCATACACAATCTTAAAATAAAGACAATAATAATGTCATAATTACACCAAACAATATATGACTATCCATCATACAACCAAAAATACACCAATATCCAACCCAAATACTATAATGTAAACTTAACAATATGTTCATTTTTGATATGATGTCAATCTTATGTCACATGATAAAGGATACATAAAATAAAAAGATATTTTCTTAGTATAAGTGTATATACATGCACAAACCTGTTTTTAACTAAAGAAAGAGAAAATACTCATGACAATTGCAGTCCTCATTTCTGCAGCTAGTAACATGGTCATAGCTGGTATTGATTACTGCCTTCTTATACTACCCAATCTGTAACCATTTGCCTTCAGCAAGCACCTCAGCAGATCTTTTTTTTTTTTTTTTTTTTTTCAGGTGAAATGAACCAAATCTTCATTCTTAAAGCGTCTGGGCCATTTGTAGTCCTTCCTAGCTTGGACTGTTGTAGCTTTCCATTGACCTTAATCACAAGGCATGGTAATACTAAGAGATGCCCTGATGGATTTCCTGTATTCCATGTATTCTCCTCCTTACCTCCGTTGTGGAGTACTAGACTGATTTCATCTTGAGATTCTGGGTCAATCACCCCAGTCAGCACTGTAACTCCCTTCCTAGACTGTTGGCTTCAAGATAGGAGGGGCCCAAAGTGTCCAGGTGACAATCTTAACTTCTAATATAATGGAATCGTTGTGTCTCCTGGTTGCAGTGTTCCACTCTCTAGAACTAAGACATCTAGGCACAGCAGAATGTAATGTCACTGGAACAGGAATCAAAAAATTTGCTAATGAATCACTAGAAGTCATAGTGAATGGTGCCTCTTCCACTTCCACCCCTTGATTCCTGGACCCATGAAACCTGGCTATGGTAGAAACAGTATCATACATTGGAAGCTGATTAAGAGGACACATGGCTCTCTGGAGAACTTTTCTGCAGCCCTGCAAAGTATTGTCACCTACTTGGGATTTTAATTATGAGTTCAAAATGCCATTCTACCATTCTATCAATCCAGCTGTTTCGGGATAATGGGAAACATGGTAAGACTAGTGAATTTCATGAGCATAAGCCCACTGCTGCACTTCTTTAGCCTTAAAGTGAGTGCCTTCATCAGAGGCAATGCTGTGTGGAATACCATGATGGTGGATAAGGCATTCCATGAGTCCACAGTTGATAGTCTTGGCAGAGGCATTGTATGCAGAATAGGCAAACCCATATCTGGAGTTAAGTGTCTATTCCAGTGAGGACAAAACTCTGCCCTTTTCATTATGGAAGAGGTCCAATATAATCAACCTGCAACCAAGTAGATGGCTGATAACCCCGAGGAGGGGTGCCATATTGAGGGCTCAGTGTTGGTCTTTGTTGCTGGCAAATTGTGCATTCAGCAGTGACCGCACCCAGGTCAACCTTGGTGAGTGGAAGTCCATGTTGCTGAACCCATGCGGAACCTCCATCTCCGCCACCATGGCCACTTTGTTCATGGGTCCATTGGGTGTTGACAGGGGTGGCTGGGGAAAGAGGCTGTGCAGTGTCCACTTGATTATTAAACTCCTCCTCTGCTGAGATCACCCATTGGTGAACACTCACATGGAATACAAATATCTTCACAGTTTTTGACCACTCAGAGAAGTCCATTCAAATACATCTTCCATAAATTTCTCTGTCATCAATTTTTCAATCATGCTTCTTTTAAGTCCCTGGTCATCCAGCCAAACCTTTAGCTCATGAATCAGTATGTAATCACACATCTGGTCATTTATCCTTCCATGAAAAGTACACAACCAGTTGCACTGCTTGATGTTCTCCCCTCTAGAAAGATTTTCCTTCACTGCTGTCCTTCAGTGATGTCCTAGAAAAGGACTATAGAGCTGCAGCTGTCCACTTTTGGGTGGTACCTACATATTATGCAGAACCATTTGTGAACCAGGCCCTAGTCTTCTCTTTCTCTGTCAACTGATCATAGGGAACTCCCTATGAGGCCTTCAGTGGAGGCTGGGGGAGAGAAGACAGGGTGACAGGAGTGGAGGGTATGGGCATTTGAGACATTTTCTCATGTAACTTACTTGTGCCTTCAGGACCTGCTCAAGACCAAACATATATATATACCACTTCCAGTTCATGATGGAATGCTTGTGTGCAGAACCCACTTTATGACTAGATGGGTCAGAAAACACCCAGTTCACTATAGGCAGTTCAGTTTTGCCTACTGACTTGAACACACACAGTCAAACATTCAGTTTCCACCAAAGCCTAGGTGGAAGCTGTCTCTCAAGAAAAGAGTAGTTATCTGCAGAAGACAGCAGAGCCTTGCTCCAAAATCTTAGAGGCTTCTGCTGTGATTCACATATGAGAGCCTGCCCGAGGCTCCAAACAGCATTCCTATCTGTGACTGACACCTCAGGTACCATTGGATCTGCTTGGTCATATGGCCTAAGTAGGAGATCAGCTTGCACAGCAGCCTGGACCTGTTGCAGAGCACTATCCTGTTCCGAGCCCCCACTTAAAAGTATCAGCCCTTCAGATCACTCAATAAATAGGCCAGAGTAACATACCCAGATGAGGAATGTGTTTCCTCCAAAATCCAAATCGGCCCACTAAGCATTGTGCCTCTTTCTGGTTCTAGGACAAATGCAGCAACGGATCCTTTACCTTAGAAGAAATAGCTCAACAGTCCTCATGCAACTGTACCCCTACAAATTTTACTGAGTTACAAGGTCCCTGAATTTTAGTCAGATTTATTTCCAATCCTTTGTCATGTAAATGTGTCACCAATAAATTTAGTGTGTTACTTCTTGCTCATTGGATTCAATCAACATAATGTCATCAATGTAATGGACCAGTGTGATATCTTATGAAAGTGAAAAGCAATCAAGTTCTCTCTGAATAAGAGTATGACACAGAGCCGGAGAGTAGATATACCCCTGTGGTATGACAGTAAAGGTATATTGCTAGCTTTGCAAGCTGAAGCCAAATTGCTTCTGGTGGGCCTTGTGGACAGAAATGGAGAAAAAAAAGCATTTGCCAAGTGAATGTCTGCATACCAGGTACCAGGAGATGTGTTCATTTGCTCAAATAATGAAACCACATCTAGTATAGCATCTGCAATTGGAGTCACCACTTGGGGAAGCTTACAATAATCTACTATAATTCTCCAAGATGCATCTGCCTTCTGTAAAGGCCAAATAGAAGAGTTGAAGAAGGATGTGGTGGGAATCACCACCTCTGCCCCTTTCAAGTACTTGATGGTGACACTAATCTCTGCAGTTCCTTCAGGGATGTGATATTGTTTTTGATTTACTATTTTTCTAGGTAGAGGCAGCTCTAATGGCTTCCTTTCTCACCATAGCAGCCCTCATTCTATTAGTCAGGGAGTCAATGTGGGGGTTCTGTCAGCTGCTAAGTATGTCCATGCCAACTATGCATTCTGGCACTGGGGAAATGACCACAGGATGAGTCCGGGACACACTGAACCCACTGTATGTCAGACCTGATATAAAACTCCACTTTGCCTATTCCCTATTGCCCAGTTCCAAAGTCGCTTCCACATTTTCTGGTATCTTTTCAGCAGTGCCCCACCCTACTAGTACAAATTTACTGTATTAGTGCATTTTCATGCTTCTGACAAAGACATAACCGAGACTGAGCAATTTACAAAAGAAAGAGGTTTAATAGACTTACAGTTACACATGGCTGGGGAGACCTCATAATCATGGCAGAAGGTAAAAGGCACATCTCACGTGGCAGCAGACAAGAGAAGAGAATGAGGAGGAAGTGAAAGTAGAAACCCCTTAAAAATATGTTAGCTATTGTGAGACTTACTACCAGGAGAACAGTATGGGAGAAACTGCTCCCCTGATTCAATTATCTCCCATGGGTCCCTCCCACAATACATGGCAACTATGGGAAAAAATTCAAGATGAGATTTGGGTTGGGAAACAGAGTCAAACCTTATCAGTTGTTGTAGTTATTTTTGCTGTTTTCTAGAGCTCCTTTAAAGAAGCTTTAGAGAGTATTCGGGTTTTAAAAAAAATATGTTTTCATAGAATGACAAAGAGTTTGAATTTCTGAAATTTCCTAGTTTCCTCAGTTCATCCTGGCTGCTATAACAAAATACCTGAGACTTGATAACTTATAAACAATAGAAATGTATTGCTTACAGTTCTGGAGGCTGAGAAGTCCACAATCAAGTTGCCAGTAGATTTTACGTCTAGTGAATGCCTTCTGTCTCATAGTTGGCATCTCCTACCTGTGTTTTCACACAGGAGAAAGAGTTAGCTAGCTCTCTGGGGTCTTTTATTAATAAGGTCACAAATCTCACTCAAGAGGACTCTGCCCTCATGACCTAATCATTTCTTAAAACACCATTTTCTAAAACTATTGCATTGGAGATTAGGTTTTGATTTGTAAATTTTGGGAAGGGAGGACACAAACATTCAGTTCATTGCACTATTCCACCATCATAATGAGGTCATTCATTAATTTTTACAATAAGGATGATTGTGTTTTTGGATAATGGTTTTCTAATATATTTCCATTCTCACGTCTTTATTTCATTATCTGTAGAATACCTTTATGTCCACTTTATTTCATCTGTGACCTCAAGTAGGCTAGACTTTTGCTTTTCAACTTCAAATTGATGGATTTTCCATGGAATAATAGTGGTGGCATCCACAGGAAAAAATACAACTAAACTAATCAAAAACAGATCTTGAGCATTTACTTTGTACATGAAGATAACAACCTTTACTCACAATTATCTTACTAAATGATCTAAAACACTTTCTGGGACAGATAAACTGATTGTCTTCTCATTTTTGTAAATAAAGGGGACTAATTTGGAGAAGAGGTAAATGATATGATAGTTTTGCAGCTAGTAATAAAGGGCTGGATTTTGAGACTAAATCTGTCTGATTTCAAATTCCATGCCTTGAATTTCTACCTTATGCTACCCCTTCCCAGTGTCAATTGTTTGCTTTGCTGCTTATTATCTCTGCCCATCTAGTGGAACAGTTGGCGCCTTCATCTTGAAATTTTGCTACTTCTTACTAGCCAGTCTATTGGAGCTGTGGGCTGCCAGAGCTATAATTTTATTGTGCCCTGTGTGGTAAATACTGTTGTGTGCCTACTTAAGAGCCATTACCCACTTTTTGGGTAAAGTAATTCTGATTTTTTTTTTTTTTTTATATCCACTCATAATCTGATATTTATTACAACCTAGGAAAAAGTCAATCAGAATTTTGTTCTTCTAAGTATCTGGATCTGATACAAACATTTCTAGATATTTGATGCATATGAAATAACAGAAGCAATATTGGAAACATAATGCTCAGGCAAGTCCCAACGTAAATTAAGAGTGAACATTGCTTTGCAGATACTTTTCTCCCCGTTTTCCCAGTTAGATTCCATCTACAGCCTCAAACAGGCTTATCAAATTATGAATGATTCATAAATGCATATTGAATTATATCTTCTAGCAGGCTTTTAATTTATCTTGCATAAGAATAAGAAAATGATTTATTTCTGAGAAATATTTTTAAATCAGCCTACTGTCATAAAAAAGAAGGTAAACTTCACTTGGAAAGAAATAAGTACTGGCCATCAGTACTGGTCAGGAAGCTTCAAATTCGTTTACCTTTAAAGTTAAAAACTACAAACTATGACAATTTATACATATCTGAAATGAATTGTGCA
>NC_045445.1:86734227-86759762 GCF_002776525.5 Piliocolobus tephrosceles
AAAAAAAAAAAAAAAAAAAAAAAAAAAGAAAAATATTCCATGCTCATGGATAGGAAGAATCAATACCACGGAAATGGCCAGACTGCCCAACATAATTTATAGATTCAATGCCATGCCCATTAAGCTACCATTGGCTTTCTTCACAGAATTAAAAAACTGCTTTAACTTTCATATGGAACCAAAAAAGAGCCCGAATAGCTAAGACAATTCTCAGCAAAAATAACAAATTGGAGGCATCATGCTACCTGACTTCAAACTATACTACAAGGCTACAGTAACCAATATAGCATGGTACTGGTACCAAAACAGATATATAGAACCATGGAACAGAACAGGGGCCTCAGAAATAACATCACACATCTACAACCATCTGATCTTTGACAAATCTGACAAAAACAAGCAATAGGGAAAGGATTCCCTATTTACTAAATGGTGTTGGGAAAACTGGCTAGCCATATGCAGAAAACTGAAGCTGGATCCCTTCCTTACACTTTACACAATAATTAACTCAAGATGGATTAAAGACTTAAACATAACACCTAAAACCAAAAAAAAAAAAAAAAAAAAAAGCACCCTAGAAGAAAACCTAGGCAATACCTTTCAGGACGTAAACGTGGACAAAGATTTTATGATAAAAACACCAAAAGCAATGGCAACAAAATCCAAAATTGACAAATGGGATCTAATTAAACTAAAGAGCTTCTGCACAGCAAAATAAACTATCATCAGAGTGAACGGGCAACCTACAGAATGGGAGAAAGCTTTTGCAATCTATCTATCTTACAAAGGGCTAATATCCAGAATCTACAAAGAACTTAAACAAATATACAAGAAAAAAGAAAACCCATTAAAAAGTGGATGAAGAATATGATCAGACACTTCTCAAAAGAAGACATTTATGTGGCCAACAAACATGAAAAAAAAGCTCATAATTACTGGTCATTAGAGAAATGTGAATGAAAACCACAATGAGATACCATCTCTCGCCAGTTAGAATGGCAATCATTAAAAAATCAGGAAACAATAGATGCTGGAGAGGATGTGGAGAAGTAAGAATGCTTTTACACTGTTGGTGGGAGTGTAAATTACTTCAACCATTGTGGAAGACAGTTTGGCAATTTCTCAAGTATCTAGAACCAGAAATACCATTTGACCCATACCTAATGTAGATAACGGTTTGATGGGTGCAGCAAACCATCATGGCACATGTATACCTATGTAACAAACATGTGCATTCTGCACATGTATCCCAGAGCTTAAAGTATAATAAAAAGAAAAAAAGAAAAGAGAAAGAATGTGTAATTATTGTTTACTGTGTGAAAAAGCTTGACTATTTTGATGCTAAAGATTGTGCAATATAGAGAATGTAATCAGTGCCACTAAATTTTCCATTTAAAATTGTAAAAATGGCACGTTTTATGTTACATACGGTTTACTGTAACAGAATAAAACAAGAAAGTTCTAAAATTTATAACCTGACTTTACATCTTCTAAAACTAGAAAAACGAGTGTACACTAAAACCAAAAGAAGCATAAGGAATTAAATAATAAATAATAGAATTAAGAAAAATGAAACAGAGAATAAATCAAAACAACAATACAGAGAATCAGTGAAAAAAGATTGGTTCTATTAAAAGATCAACAAAATTAATAAACCTTTATAAAAACTTTAGAAAACTTTTTAAAAACTTTATAAAAACTGAGAAAAGATAGATGACTTAAATTAATAAAATCAGAAATGAAAGCATAGGTATTGCTTTCAAATTTATAGAAGTAGAGTTGATTTCAAGAGAACATCTTGATAAATAGTAATTCAATAAATTATATAATCTATATGAAATGAACAAATTTCTAGAAACAAACAACCAAAACTGAATCAAGGAGAAATAGACAACTCACATAGGCCTAACAAGTACAGAAATTTAATTAGTAATCAAAAACCTCTCAACTAAGAAAAGCTCAAGACTAGATAGTTTCATGGTGAATTTTCTTGTTTAAAAAAAATTAACGTAAGTCTTTTTCGAACTCCACCAGAAAATATAGCAAATAACGGAAAACTTCTAAACTTATTCTTGTGAGAACAGATGTAACTTGATACCAAAATCAGGCAAAGATATCAGAAGAAAATTACAGATCAATATCTCTTATCAGTAAATATAAAACAATTCTCAACATACAAGCAAACCAATCCATCAGCATATGAAAATCATTGCACACAATGATGAAGTAGAATTTATCCCAGAAATACAACAGTTTCCACGCTCAAATATCAATCAGTGTAATACTCACATTAATAGAAATAAAAAAATAAAAGAAACACATGATCATCTCAACTGGTGCAGGAAAAATATTCAATACATCATAATGAAACATGTATTTTTTAGATACAATATCATAACACAGCAGTAGAAATCGATCTTAAACCCTAAAACTCATACAAGAAAACAGATATGTCTCCATGAATATTTGTTAGATAATAATTTCTTAGATACAAAACCAAGCACAAGAAAAAGGTGAATAAATATAACTTCATCAAAATTTAAGGTGTTTTGCTTCAAAGGCAAATTCAAGAACATATAAAAACAATTCACAGTATGGCATATAATTTGCAAGGCATGTATGTGATAAGAAACTTGTGAGTAAAACACATAAATAACTTTTACAACTAAACAATGAAATGTAAAAAGCTAATAAAATATGCACAAAATATTTACATAAATATTTCTGTAAAGAAGATACACTAATTACTAATGAGCACAAAAATGATGTTTGAGATCATTAGTCATCAGGGAAATCAATACCAAAATCTAAATGTAATATCACTTAATACTGGGAAGAGTATAATAATAACTGAACAATAACATGTGGTGTCAAGGTTTCACAGATTTATCAGACCACTCGCACACTGATGGTAAGATAGAGGATAATGGTATTTACAGTATGCAGAACAGTCTGGCTGTTCCAAAAAAGGTTACACATAGCGTTACCATATGAAGCTGCAATTCCATTCCTACGTATAAATCCAAAAGAATAATAAACTATGTTCAAGCAAAAGTTCTACACCAACGCTCATAGCAGTATTTTTCATAGTAGCCAAAAAGTGAAAAGTGACAAATTACCACCAATCAAAGAATGGATACATAAAATGTAGTATATCCATACAACTGATATTATTTGGTAATATAATAAATGAAGTATTGGTATATACTAAAACATAAATGAACCCTGAAAACATCTTAAGTGAAAGTCAATCACAAGCAAGCACATATTGTACTGCTTCATTAATACAAGACATTAAAATAAACAAATCTATAGAAAAAGGAAATAGATTGTTGGTTGGCTATAACTAGAAAAATTGAGGGAAAAATAAGACTGACTGATAATGAGGAGAGCAATATCCTTTGGGGTGATGAAACTATTTTAAACGCAACAATGATGATGGTTGTGTAGATTTGTGAATATTTCAAACCCAAACTATACACTTTAAATGAGTAAATTATGTAAATTATATGTCAGTAAATCTGTTACTAAGATGACATCAAAACAATAGAAGCCTTAGGAATAAAACTAACAAAAACACAAACTTGTACAATAAAATGCACAAGTATTACTTAAAGAAATTGAAAGGGGCAGAGCAGGATGGTAGACTAGAAGGCCCCACTGTTCGTGCCCACCAAGAGGAAAACATAATTTAACAACTATCTACACAAAAGAAGCACCTTTGAGAAAACCAAAAGTCAGGTGAGTACTCACAGTACCTTGTTTTAAATTTGTATCATGGAAAGGGGCATTGAAGAGGGTATAGTGTTATAACATATATTTGTTTTCATCCATGGTTCCTGGTTCATTACTCCTATAGCCCTTGTTAGTCTTTTGTTATAAGATTGGGTGTGTTAGACCTCAGAGGCACTCCTCTGCTCTTCTCCTGCCCTTCTTTAACACCAGTGTTTCTCTGACTTTCTGATTGTGAATCTTAAGACTCTTCCATGAGAGGGTCTCACCCTATACCCTGGAGAAGAAGAAATGCTGATGTCATGAAGCTTCCATAAAAACTCAAGAGAACAAGGTTCAGGGAGCTTCCACAGAGCTGAAAACAGGCAGGTTCCTGGAGAGTGGTACAACCAGAGAAGAAATGGAAGTTCTATGCCCCTTCCCGCATACCTCACCCAATGCCTCTCTTCATCTGTATCTTTTGAAATATTCTTTATAATAAACCTGCAAATGTAAGTGTTCCCTTGAATTCTGTGGGCCACCCCAACAAATTAATGGAAACTGAAGCAGGGGTCATGAAAATCCTAATTCGAAGCCAGTTGGTCAGAAGTTCTGGAAGCCCAAACTTGTGACTGCTGTGTAGAGGGATCAGTCTTTGGGACTGAGCCCTCATCTTGTGAGATTTGACACTATTACTGGGTAGATAGTGATAGAACTAAATTATAAAATACCCAGCTGTTTTTCACTACTTGCTGTGTGGGGAAAACCTCACACACATTTGGTCACAGAAGTCTTCTGTGTTGATGATTATTTTTGTGTGAGAGCTGAGGGAAATCATGGCTAAAGGGTGATTTCCCTAAACATTTTGTGTCAAGAGTGGAATTTGACAGATAGCCCTGACTCACAGAAACATGCAGTTTGAAGAGAGAAAGGATAAAAGAGTGGTGAATGAGAAAACTTTGATTCCTGGGTGTCCACATGATCATCCATGGTATGAAGCCACAGTTATGTTGACATCAGTTTCAAAAGGCAAAATTGACCAATGGAATTTAGAGATGGATCCAACTCCCCAGGAACTGATCTGCTAAATGCATAAGGAAATGTGAAATAATAAGAGAAAAGTGAAATATTCAATCTCTTGGTTATTGTTATCTGTAATAACTAAAATGAAGTTAAAAGAGAATACTGGGTCAGATTTTTGTGCTAGAGCAAGCTCATATTTCAGTCTGTCTGAGCTCAGGCCACTAGTCTCAAAGTTACCTATGAAGCAGAAAATTATGCAAGGACAACAGAAAGTATCTCTGAGACCTGTGGTTACCAAGGATGTAGTGAATGTGAAGGAAGAGCAAAATCAAATAACTGTTGATACCATATGATATGTTGTGAAGCAATTGTTTCATTTTGTAGATCAGTATCATCAACTTACTGGGGGATGTTTGTTAGAATGGATTATTAGAGTGACTAATGTAGGAGCATTATCTTTGTTTTTAAATGTTGCAGGGTGAAAGAGCATGTTTGGGTTGATGTAGGACCCACAGCTCACCATTGAACAATCAAAGATGGGTATATATGATCCAGACACAAAGGAGGTTATTCTTGAGGAAACAGACATTCTGGTGGACTGGATAAAAGCCACCATAAGGTCTCTTTACCCTGAGAATTGGAACTGTCCAACTCTACCTATAAATGCCAAGTGGAACACCCTAGATGAGGCAGCTGATATGCTTTGGATGCAAGCCATGTGGGACTGGCTATATAAAGACAAGAATATTTACCCACTGAATATACTGATTTCTAATTCATGGTAAATCATACCGTGTTTAAGGGGCACATGTGATGTTGATCCTGAAAAATCTAACAACAGTTTCCGAAGGCTTATCATATTTACTGTCTCATCTTTCCTTCACTGGTCTTACAGATGTTGATAAAAACAATAGGTTAGTTAACATGATAATGGGGAAAGGCAAAAGTGAGAGTCAAATGACTCATTCCAGAAAGGTGGAAATATTTAAATGGTTATTAAGAAAAAAGGTGAACGGCTCCAGCTCCTTTGCTCTCTTTGCTCCACTAGGGGAAGAAAGAGAAGGAAAAGGACTGGGTGTCACCTGCCCACACTCTCTTTGGATGCTGGAGGCAGTGAGGCAGTATGGCAGCAACAGCATGAGGCAACTTGGGAGTGGCCTCATAGTGACCTTGCCTTTCATTGAGCTTCTTTCCAGAGCCCAAGAAGCCCCGAGCATATGACAACCAGCACTAAAATGAGGAGGAGGCAGCCCAGGAAATGAATTAAAGAAATAATCAGAACGTTTCAATATTTAAGACCACATATTTGCTGGTGAAGAAGTGCTCACTGCAAGGACTGACCATCTGAATTCCACCGCACAACATAACTTTCTTGGGAATGGTCAAGTGGCAGAGTGCAGTGATAGTAGGATGTGCATAGGTAAAATTCATTGTACAGGGTAGTGAGCTCAGTGTGAAAGTCATGACAGCCAGAATATAAGAAGGAAAAGGAGCCAGTGCCTCAAATAAAGGCTGGAGTGCAGTGGCATGATCATGGCTCATTACAGCCTCAACCTCTGGACTCAAGCAATCCTCTAACCTCAGTCTTCTGAGTAGCCGGAACTACAGGTATACACCACCACATTTTAACATTTTGGTGTATTTTGATTTTGTTCTTTTTTTATTTTCAAGTTTTGTGGGTACGTAGTAGGTATACATATTTATGGGGTATAAGAGACATTTTGATACAGGCATACAATACATTATAATCACATCTGAGTAGATGGGGTATCTATCACTTCAGGTGTTTATCCTTCCTTTGTGTTGCAAACAACTTAATTGTACTTTTAGCTACTTTAAAATGTATAATTAAATTATTGTTAGCTATAGACACCCTGTTGTGCTATCAAATACTAGATCTTATTCATTACAGTTCAATACACTAACCATGCTTTTGTAAACATTAATCATCCCCACTCCCCCCACCTCACACTGCCCTCCTTGTTATCTTCTGATAACCATCATTCTGTTCTCTATCTCCATTAGTTTGTTTTAATTTTTAGCTCCCAGAAAATAAGTGAAAACATGCAGTTTATCTTTCTGTGCCTGGCTCATTTTACTTAATATGACTTCAATTGCCACACATGCTGTTGCAAATGACAGAATCTTATTTTTTATGGCTGAAAAATACTCCATTGTGTGTGTGTGTGTGTATATGTATATACATACACACACACACACACACACACACATATATATTCTTCTTTTGTTGTTGTTCCTATGACTGGGTAATTTCAAATAGTTAGTCTTCGAGTTCGCTGATTATTTCTTCTACTTGATCTAGTTTGCTGATAAAACTAAATCTTTTTTTTTTTTTTGGTTTGTTCAGTGTATTCTTCGGCTTCAGAATTTCCATTTGGTTGCTTTTATGAATGGTTTATATATGTTTATTGAATTTATCATTTTGTTGACATATTATTTCTTTGAATTCTGTTAACTTGTCTGCATTCTCTTATGGCTTACTGAGCTTCCTTAGATAATTATTTTGAATTCTGTCAGGCAATTTTTAAATCTCCATTTTGGGGGATTAGCCATTAGAACTGTCATTTTGTTCCTTTCATGGAAATGTTTTTGTTGTTGTTGTTGTTGTTTTGTTTTGTTTTTTATGTCCTTGAAGCCTTAACTTGCTGTATTCTCTGATGAAAAAACAGTTCACTCCTTCAGTGTTTGCTGAATGACTTTAGAAAAGCAAGACACCCACCATTCAGCCTAGCTAGAAATCTGGGGAGTCTCTCACGTCTTTTATTTTGATGTGCCTGCACCACTACTTTTTTCCTCTGTTGAGAAGAAGTCATAGGACTGTATATCTTCTCTCAATGTTGCAAAGTCAGAACAGGTGATGAAAGCCTCTTAATTATCTTTCCCAGGGGAATGCCCCCAAATTTTCAAGTTTGTACACCTTTACCCAACCACACAGCATCATGCCAGCAGCTAACATCTGTGTCCTCTCTATGTTTTTTTTTTTTTTTTTCACACTTTTAATGGAGTTACATGTTTGCCATCTGCAAAATCACTTGCATATTATCTGCAGAGGCTCACATTTACTGACTCAGGGGCACTTATGAGTGCTGGGGACATGCCTCAGCCAGTACTGGGGAATGCTTTAGATGATGTGTCTTACAGGGTTTTTGAGTTGGCCTCTTGGTGAAGTCTATGAGCATGTAAGTAAGATCTTCAGTTAGATTTTGAAATCTGTGTGGTTATTGCCATAACTTCTCACTCCTTTTTATTGTGTTTATCTCCCTTGGACGATTCAGCCATACCAACCTAGCCAGTGATCTGGGTGCTGTAAGGAGGAAATAGTCCTTTTGAGTAGCTTTCTGGAATGCTAGGGAAGCTGGTCATTTACTCCTTAGTCACTGTCATCCATGGAAAAAATCCCAGGCTGAGAGGTCTCCCTTAGTAGTGAGATGTGACACCTTGTGAGAAGAATGATGTGGAGAAAATGAAATTGTTCTTTTTTTCCCTTTCGATGTGTCTATTCTTGAATTGTTCCTTAAATACAGTGCTACAGTCTCTCTATTTGACTCTCACATTCCGTTAAAAATATCCTCATCCATGAAGCTTGTCAGAATCAATATTTGTGTGAGTTTATAAGGGCTAGAGTCTCCTATTCTGTCTCTTCCTGATGCCACTTTTTATTTTAAAATTATTTTATAAACTGTCACACTATTTTTATAGTGGCTGCACAATTTTAAATTTCCTCTAACAATGCATGAGATTTCCACTCTTTTTCCATCATCACCAATGCTAATTTGTTTTTTTTTTTTTTTTTTCTGATTTTTTAGTAGTAGCCATTGTAAGGGGTGTGGGACAATATATCATAGTAATTTGATTTGCATTAATAATAAGTGATGATGAGCATCTTTTATATATTTATTGGCCTTATGCATATATTGTTTGGAGAAGATCGGGCCACTGCACTCCAGTCCGGGTGACAGAGCAAGACTCTGCCTCAAAAAAAAATAAAATAAAATAAAATAAGTTCTATGAGATTTTTGCTGTTGAGCTGTAGGAGTTCTTTATATATTTTAGCTATTAACCCCTTAACATATATCATGGCTTGAAAATATTTTCCACCATTCCATAGATTGTCATTTTACTCTACTGATTGTGACCTTTGATGCAGGTAAATTTTTTTCTTTTGATGTAGTACAATTTACCTATTTTGTCTTTATTTTTGGTGTCATATTCAATAAAAATATTGTTATTTCTAATATCATGAAGCTTTCCTTCTGCATTTCCCCTAAGTATTTTACAGTTTTAGGTCTTATAATTTGTTCTTTGATCTACTTTGAATTTTTGCATGTGGTATAAGGTAAAGGTCCTACTTCATTTTTTTGCATGTGGATATTCAGTTTTTCCTTAAATTGTTTGTTGAGATTGTTCTTTCTTAATAAAATCTTAGCACCATGTCAAAAATTATTTGGCCATATGAGGGCTTATTTCCAGGTCAAGTATTCTATTTTATTGGTCTGTATGTCTGTCTTTATGCTAGTACCACACTGTTTTGATTACTGTAGTTTTGCAATGACTTTTGAAATCATAAAGTGTAAGTCATCTAACTTTCTTCTTCATCAAAATTGTTTTGACTATTCACTACCCCTTGAAATTTATATACATTTTAGAATAAAATTTTGTATCTCTGCAAAAAATAAGCCATTAAAATTTTAACAAGTTTTATTAAATCTGTAGATTTCTTTGGATAATGTTGACATCTTAACAATATTAAGTTTTATAGTCTACAAAAATGGGATGGCATTCCATTTACTGGTGACTTTTTATTTATTTTAGTAATGTTTTCTGGTTTTCAGTGTACAACTATTTTATCTTCTTAATTTTGCTAGTATCTTAATTTTTTGATGCTACTATAAGTGGAACTGTTTTGTTAATTTCCTTTTCAGATTGTTCACTATTGGTGAATATAAAAACAGCTGAATTAGTGTGTTAATTTTGTATGTTGTAATTTGTTGAATTTATTAGTTTTTACGCATCTTTTTGTTGAATCATGAGAGATTTCTACATATGTTTCTCTCATCCGTGAACAAACATGATCTTAATTCCTCCTTTTCATTTGGATGTCTATTCTTTTTCCCATCTAAATGCTCTACATAGCTCTACCTAGGACTTCTAGATTATATTAAATTAATGAGGTAAAAGGGAGCACTATTTTTTTACTCCTGATCTTAGAATAAAAGCCTTCCAACTTTCACCATTGAGCATAACGTCGACAGTAAACTTTTCTAATCTGTCTTTTATTATATATAGGTAGTTTTCTTGTACTCAGTTTGTCAAGAGTTTTCATCATGAAAGGGCATTAAATTATTGAATTTTGTTTTTATTAGCAGAATTTGTTGAGAGAATCATGTTTTTACCTTCCTTTTTTTTACATATTATTTGTTTAATGTCATATGATAAACCATCTTTGTATTCCAGAAATAGCTTTCAATTTGCCATGATGTAAAACCCTTTTATACTCTCTTAAATTCTATTTGCAAATATTTTGCTATGGATGTTTGCATCTATATTTATCAGAGATATTGGGCAGAAGAGTGTGTTTGTTTGTTGTTTATTTGTAGTGTCCTGGTCTGGCATTAACAGCAGGGTAATGCTGACTTCAAAGGATGAGTTTAGAAGTGTTTTCTGTCATCTTCAGAAGAAAGTTTGAGAAAATTTGATGTTAATTCTTCTTTGTATGTTTGGGAGATTTCACCAGTGAAATCATCTGTTTCTAGAATTTTGTTGTTGCTGTTTTTGGAAGGTTTTTGGTTATAGATTCAATCTTCTTATTAGGTATGGGCCTTACTAGTTATGAATCCACTTGTGCTCATTATTCTTACTAGTTATGCCTCCACTGCTTTCAGTGGTCTTCAATCTGTTATTTAAACTGTGCAACGGTTCCTATCAGTACTTTAAGTCAGATAGGACAAAAGCTAGACCCTCAGACAGCTTTCAAACAAGTCAAAATGCTGAAAGCAAGTTGCTTCTTTTTATTGAATTCTCAGGGAGGATCCATAAATTGGTTGGCTTTCTCCTGTCTGCATCTTGCTGTACCAGAGAAGGGGTGGGGCAAAGATGAACTAAAGTTCCACAAATCCCTATTACTTTGATTGCAGCTTTTTTTGTTAGGTGTTTTTTTGTTTGTTTTGTTTTTTGAAGCTTCTTAATTAGTCTAGAGTTCTCACAAAGCTACATTGATCAATCTGTTTTTATTTATTTTTTTGTATTCATGGAAGAGCAAGTGTCTGGATTTTTCTGGTTCTACATCTTGCATTTCCTTTGCATTTCCATATTTTTACTATTTTACATGTCAATAGGTTATATTTGGGATTGCCTGTCAGGACAGAATTTTGTAGACTCATTTTCACTGCTTCTCCCTGATTAGGACACTGAGAAATCTTGAAATAACACAACAGACAACAAATGGAGAGTTCTGATTGGTGGGGAAAAAAAGGTAGCATAGTTATAGAATCAAAGACTAGAGGACAAAGATTAGAGGACATATAACTGTATGACCCATTCCACCCAAGAGAAAAAAAATTGTCTAGAAATGACATTGTCTAAGCACAAAACTATGAATCAAAGGCTAACCAGGTAAGTTCTTTTCTCTTCCAATTGAATAAGAGTACCTCTGAGAATATCAGGAAGCCAGACACTACGAGAAAAAATGACAGATTGGGAACCCTGAAAAAAATAAGTGGTGTAGTGTAGGAGGTGCCTACTAAAACAGGAGATTTAAATAATATCCAGAAAGCACTATTGAGTATCTAAAATGTTCAGTATACAATAGAAAAATACTAATTATACTAAGAATCAGGAAAACCTTAACTCCAATGAGAAAAGACAATCAACATATACAAACACTGAGATGACACAGATGTTGAAATTATCTAACAAGGATTTTAAAGAAGTCATTATAAAAATTCTTCAATAAGGAATTATGAATTTTCTTGAACTAGTTAGAAAACTAAAATTTTATCAAAAAAATACAAGTTATAAGAGAACCAGGAGAAGCCAAAATGCCTGAATAGGAACAGCTCCGGTCTGCAGCTCCCAGAGAGACCAATGCAGAAGGCAGATGAATTCTCCATTTCCAACTGAGGTACCCTGTTCATCTCATTGGGACTGGTTAGGTAGTGGGTGTCACCCATGGAGGGTGAGCAGAAGCAGGGTGTGGTATCACTTCACCCAGGAAAGGCAAGAAGCTGGGGGACCTCCCTTCCCAGCCAAGGGAAGACGTGAGGAACTGTGATACCCAGCCGCAGGTGCCGTGAGGAACTGTGATACCCAGCCAGGGGTAGTACGTTTTCCCCATGGTTTTTGCAATCTGCATATCAAAATATTCCCTCGTGTTCAATTCCTGGATGTCCTTTTTAACTTTCTGTCTCTTTGATCTGTCTAATGTTGGCAGTGGGGTGTTAAAGTCTCCCATTATTATGGTGTGGGAGTCTAAGTCTCTTAGTAGGTCTCCAAGTACTTGTTTTCTGAATCTGGGTGCTCTCGTATTGGGTACATATACATTTAGGGTAGTTAGCTCTTCTTGTTGAATTGATCCCTTTACCATTATGTAATGGCCTTCTTTGTCTCTTTTGATCTTTGATGGTTTAAAGTCTGTTTTATCAGAGACTAGGATTGCAACCCCTGCCTTTTTTTGTTTTCCATTTGCTTGGTAGATCTTCCTTCATCATTTTATTTTGAGCCTGTGTGTGTCTCTACATGTGAAATGGATCTCCTTAATACAGCATACTGATGCATCTCGATACTTTACCAATTTGTCAGTCTATGTCTTTTCATTGGAGCATTTAGCACATTTGCATTTAAGGTTAATATTGTTATGTGTGAATTTGATCCTGTCATTATGATGTTAGCTGGTTATATTGCTCGTTAGTTGATGCAGTTTCTTCTTAGCATCAATGGTCTTTACAATTTGGCACGTTTTTGCAGTGGCTGTTACTGGTTGTTCCTTTCCATGTTTAGTGCTTCCTTCAGGAGCTCTTGTAATGCAGGCCTGGTGGTGACAAAATCTCTCAGCATTTGCTTGTCTGTAAAGGATTTTATTTCTCCTTCACTTATGAAGGTTAGTTTGGCTGGATATGAAATTCTGGGTTGAAAATTCTTTACTTTAAGAATGTTGAATATTGGCTCCCACTCTCTTCTGGCTTATAGAGTTGCTGTCGAGAGATCTGCTGTTAGTCTGATGGGCTTCTCTTTGTGGATAACCCGATCTTTCTCTCTGACTGCCCTTAACATTTTTTCCTTCATTTCAACTTTGGTGAATCTGACAATTATGTGTCTCAGAGTTGCTCTTCTCGAGGAGTATCTTTGTGGCATTCTCTGCATTTCCTGAATTTGGATGTTGGCCTGCCTTACTAGGTTGGGGAAGTTCTCCTGGATGATATCCTGAAGTGTTTTCCAACTTGGTTCCATTTTCCCCCTCACTTTCAGGCACACCTATCAGACATAGAATTGGTCTTTTCACATAATCCCATATTTCTTGGAGGCTTTGTTCATTTCTTTTTCCTCTTTTTCCCCTACACTTCTCTTCTCACTTCATTCCATTCATTTGATCTTCAATCACTGATACTCTTTCTTCCAGTTGATCGAGTCGGTTACTGAAGCTTGTGCATTTGTCATGTATTTCTCGTATCATATTTTTTTATCTCTGTCAGTTCGTTTATGGCCTTCTCTGCATTGATTATTCTAGTTATTCATTCTATTTTTTTTTTCAACATTTTTAGTTTATTTGCGCTGGGTACGTAGTTTCTCCTTTAGCTCTGAGAAGTTTGATCAACTGAAGACTTCTTCTCTCAACTCGTCAAAGTCATTCTCTGTCCAGCTTTTATCCGTTGCTGGCGATGAGCTGTGTTCTTTTGAAGGGGGAGAGGCGCTCTGAGTTTTTGAATTTTCAGCTTTTCTGCCCTGCTTTTTCCCCATCTTTGTGGTTTTATCTGCCTTTAGTCTTTGATGCTGGTGATGTACTGATGGAGTTTTGGTGTGGGTGTCCTTTCTGTTTGTTAGTTTTCCTTCTAACAGTCAGGACACTTAGTTGCAGGTCTGTTGGAGTTTACTGGAGGTCTACTCCAGACCGTTTTTGCCTGGGTATCAGCAGCTCTGCAGCAAGCAGACCTAATAGACATCTACAGAGCTCTCCACCCCAAATCAACAGAATATACATTCTTCTCAGCACCACATCACACTTATTCCAAAATTGACCACATAGCTGGAAGGAAAGCACTCCTCAGAAAATGTAAAAGAACAGAAACTATAACAAACTGTCTCTCAGACCACAATGCAATCAAACTAGAACTCAGGATTAAGAAACTCAATCAAAACCACTCAACTACATGGAAACTGAACAACCTACTCCTGAATGAATACTGGCTACATAATAAAATGAAGGCAGACATAAAGATGTTCTTTGATGCCAATGAGAACAAAGACACAACATACCAGAATCTCTAGGACACATTTAAAGCAGTGTGGAGTGGGAAATTTATAGCATTAAATGCCCATAAGAGAAAGCAGGAAAGATCTAAATTTTACACCCTAAAATTAAAATTAAAAGAACTAGAGAAGCAAGAGCAAACACATTCAAAAGCTAGCAGAAAGCAAGAAATAATGAAGTTCAGAGAAGAACTTAAGGAGATAGAAACACAAAAAACCACCAAAAAATCAAAGAATCCAGTAGTTGTTGTTTTTAAAAGATCAACAAAATTGACAGACCCCTAGCATGACTAATAAAGAAGAAAAGTGAGAAGAATCAAATAGACACAATAAAAGATGATAAAGGCGATATCACCACCAACTCCACAGAAATACAAACTACCATCAGAGAATACTATAAACACTTCTATGCAAATAACCTAGAAAACCTAGAAGAAATGGATAATTTCCTGGACACTTACACTCTCCCAAGACTAAATCAGGAAGAAGGTGAATCCCTGAATAGACCAATAGCAGGCTCTGAAATTGAGGCAATAATTAATAGCCTACTAACCAAAAAAGCCCAGGACCAGATGGATTCACAGCAGAATTCTACCAGAGGTACAAGGAGGAGCTGGTACCATTCCTTCTGAAAATATTCCAATCAGTACAAAAAGAGGGAACCCTCCCTAACTCATTTTATGAGACCAAAACCATCCTGATACCAAAGACTGGCAGAGATACAACAAAAAAAGAGAATTTTAGACCAAAATCCCTGATGAACATTGACGCAAAAATCTTCAATATAATACTGGCAAACTGAATCCAGCAGCACATCAAAAAGCTTATACACCATGATCAAGTGGACTTCATCCCTGGGATGCAAGGCTAGTTCAACATATGCAAATCAATAAATGTAATCCAGCATATAAACAGAACCAAAGACAAGAACCACATGATTATCTCAATAGATGCAGAAAAGGCCTTTGACAAAATTTAATAGTCCTTCATGATAAAAACTCTCAGTAAACTAGGTATTGATGGAAAATATCTCAAAATAATAAGAGCTATTTATGACAAACACACAGCCAATATCATACTGAATGGGCAAAAGCTGGAAAAATTCCCCTTGAAAACTAGCACAAGACAGGGATGCCCTCTCTCACCACTCTTATTCAACATAGTCTTGGAAGTTTTGGCTAGGGCAATCAGTCAAGAGAAAGAAATAAAGGGTATTCAGTTAGGAAAAGAAGAAGTCAAATTGTCCCTGTCTGCAGATGACATGATTGTATATTTAGAAAACCCCATTATCTCAGCCCAAAATCTCCTTAAGCTGAGAAGAAACTTCAGCAAAGTCTCAGGATACAAAATTAATGTGCAAAAATCACAAGCATTCTTATACACCGGTAAGTAACAGAGAGCCAAATCACGAACGAACTTCCATTCACAATAGCTTCAAAGAGAATAAAATACCTAGGAATCCAACTTACAAGGGATATAAAGGACCTCTTCAAGGAGAACTACAAACCATTGCTCAGTGAAATAAAAGAGGACACAAACAAATGGAAGAACATACCATGCTCATGGTTAGGAAGAATCAATATTGTCAAAATGGCCATACTGCCCAAGGTAATCTATAGATTCAATGCCATCCTCATTAAACTACCAATGACTTTCTTCACAGAATTGGAAAAAACTGCTTTAAAGTTCATATGGAACCAAAAAAGAGCCTGCATTGCCAAGACAATCCTACGTCAAAATAACAAAGCTGGAGGCATCACACTACCTTACGTCAAAGTGTACTACAAGGCTACAGTAACCAAAACAGCATGGTACTGGTACCAAAAACAGAGATATAGACCAATGGAACAGAACAGAGCACTCAGAAATAATACCACACATCTACAGCCATCTGATCTTTGACAAACCTGAGAGAAACAAGAAATGGGGAAAGGATTCCCTATTTAATAAATGGTGCTGGGAAAATTGGTTAGCCATAAGTAGAAAACTGAAACTGGATCCTTTCCTTACTCCTTTTACGAAAATTAATTCAAGATGAATTAGACAGTTAAATGTTAGACCTAAAACCATAAAAACTCTAGAAGAAAACCTAGGTAATACCATTCAGGACATAGGCATGGGCAAGGACTTCATGGCTAAAACACCAAAAGC
The DNA here is from genome assembly GCF_002776525.5 of Piliocolobus tephrosceles. NCBI lineage: Eukaryota > Metazoa > Chordata > Mammalia > Primates > Cercopithecidae > Piliocolobus > Piliocolobus tephrosceles. Next base: position 86,750,596 of record NC_045445.1, read on the forward strand.
AATGGCAAAAAAAGCCAAAATTGACAAATGGGATCTAGTCAAACTAAGGAGTTTCTGCCCAGCAAAAGAAACTACCATCAGAGTGAACAGGCAACCTACAGAATGGGAGGAAATTTTTGCAATCTACTCATCTGACAAAGGGCTAATATCCAGAACCTACAAAGAACTCAAACAAATTTACAAGAAAAAAACAAACAACCCCATCAAAAAGTGGACAAAGAATATGAACAGACATTTCTCAAAAGAAGACGTGCATACAGCCAACAGACACATGAAAAAATGCTCATCATCCCTGGCGATCAGAGAAATGCAAATCAAAACTACAATGAGATACCATCTCACATCAGTTAGAATGGCAATCATTAAAAAGTCAGGAAGCAACAGGTGCTGGAGGGGATGTGGAGAAATAGGAACACTTTTACACTGTTGGTGGGATTGTAAACTAGTTCAATCATTATGGAAAACAGTATGGCGATTCCTCAGGGATCTAGAACTAGAAGTACATATGACCCAGCCATCCCATTACTGGGTATATACCCAAAGGATTACAAATCATGCTGCTATCAAGACACATGCACACGTATGTTCATTGCGGCACTATTCACAATAGCAAAGACTTGGAATCAACCCAAATGTCCATTAGTGACAGACTGGATTATGAAAATGTGGCACATATACACCATGGAATACTATGCAGCCATAAAATAGGATGAGTTCGTGTCCTTTGTAGGGACATGGATGCAGCTGGAAACCATCATTCTCAGCAAACTATCACAAGAACAGAAAACCAAACACCGCATGTTCTCATTCATAGGTGGGAACTGAACAATGAGATCGCTTGGACTGGGGAAGGGGAACATCACACACCAGAGCCTATCATGGGGAGGGGGGATAGGGGAGGGATTGCATTGGGAGTTATACCTGATGTAAATGACGAGTTGATGGGTGCTGACGAGTTGATGGGTGCAGCACACCAACATGACACAAGTACACATATGTAACAAACCTGCACGTTGTGCACAGGTATCCTAGAACTTAAAGTATAATAAATAATAATAATTATAATAATAAAGTAAGACAAAAAAATCTGACACTAGTGAAGTTGCAGGGAAAAGAGAATGCTTATTCACTGCTGGTGGAAATATAAATTAAGTCAGCCATTATGGAAAGCAGTGTGATTTCTTAAAGAACTAAAATAATACTACCATTCCACCCAGCAATTATATTTCTGGTTATATATACAAAAATATAAATAGTTTTACTATAAAGGCAAATGCACACACATGTTCATCACAGAACTCTTCATTATAGGAAATACATTAAATCCATCTAGATGTTCATCAACAGTGGACTAGATATATCATTGGAATATCATACAGCCTTAAAATGAAAAAGATCATGTTTGCAGAAACATGCACGTATCTGGAAGTCATTATCCTAAGAAAATTAACACAAGAACAGAAAGCTAATTACACCATGTTCTCACTTTTAAGTGAGAGATAAACATTGAGTACCCATGGACTGAAAGAAGGGAACAGTAGACACCGGGGTGTACTTGAGGTTGGAGGGTGGAATGAAGATGAGGATTGAATATTTATCTATTGGGTATTATGCTGATTACATGGGTGACAAAATTATCTATACACCAACCTTCTAAGACACATAATATACCCATGTCAGAAACACGCACATTACCCCTTCAACCTAAAATAAAATCTGAAAAGTAAAAAAAATGTAGAATGTAGATGTAGCAATCCTGAGTAGATTTAACACACTAAATGTTTTCATTAGAATAATATAAAGGTCTGAAATCAATAATAAAATTCTGCTTCAAAAACTTAGAAGAAAAAGAGTGAAATAATATGAAAGCAACCAGAAGGAAGAAAATCATAAAAATATGAGTGGAAAGTAATAAAACTGAAAATACATAAACAGTAGAGAAGATTAATGACACAGAACTCTGGTTCTTTGAATAAAATCAAATAAATTGATAAACCTTTAGCAATACTGAGAAAGAAAAATGAGAGAGGTGACACAAGTTACCAATGTCAGGAATGAAGCAGGAGACGTAACTAAAATGTTGCAGGCATTAAAGTAATGATAAGAGAATACTGTCACAATCAAAATGTCAACAAATGTAGTTTATATATTGAATTGGCTTTTATCAGAAATTCATCAATCAGGTGGCATTTCATCTATAAAATAATAAGGAGCTTTGATGAGCTGAGCAGAAGAGGTGGGCTTTATAGGCAGAAAAAGCCAAAGAAAGAAGAAACGGAAAAAAAAAAAGTGGGCTGGTAATTTCAAAGTTATTTTACTTATAGTGCTAAAGCAGATTGAACTTCCTTACTATACCAGGTTGATAGAATCCCTTATAATTGATTGCTGTGAATCTCCTGTTCTATGAAAAACTGGTCTGCTTTTAAGTTCAGATTGATCACATGACACCTAGCACAAGTTACTCCATTCCGTTTTGATCTGGTCTATTGAGCCTACAGCATAAGCTTAGTCTGGGACAGTTAACCCCTATCGACTTTATTTAGCAAATCTATGGGCAATTTTATATTCATAAATTTGACAACTTAGAAGGAAGAGACAAATTTCTCAGAAACCACCCAGTCCTAAAGTATAACCTATAGAAAATAGTGTGAGTAGTCTTATAATCATTAAGGAGTTTGAATTTGTAATTACAAGCCTCTCTAAAAAAAAAAAAAAAAAAATCTCCTAGGCCTGTTGGCTTCATTGGCAAATTCTACCAAAGATGTAAATACAAATTAACGTCAATTTTACACAATCATTCCAGGAAATAGAAGAAGGAACATTTCTCAAATCATTTTATAAGGCTAGTATTACCCAGATGCCATAATTGGACAAATAGAATACAGAAAAAAATCAAAACAAAACTATTGACCAATATCTCTCTTTAACTTAAATGCAAAAATCCTCAGCAAAATACTTGTAAATCAAATCTAGAAATTTATAAAACCTTATGCAACCTGGCCAAGTGGGATTTATTCCAGGTATGCAAGACTGATTCTACGTTTGGAAATCAACCAGTATAATTCATCATGTCAACAAACTAATGAGAAAAAAAATCACATAATTATATAAATTGACATGGAAAAAAGTATTTGAAAAAATCCAATAGACATTCATGAGAAAAAACTAATCTCAAAAATTAGGAATAGAAGTGAACTTCCTCAACTTGATAAAGATAAACCTACATCTAATATTACACTTAATGGTGAAAGACTGAACACTTTTCCCCTACTGTCAGGAACAAGACAAGGAGATGTGCTTGTATGACTGATATTCAACATAGTGTTGCAAGTTTTAGCTGGAAACATAAAAGAAGAAAAAGAAATGTAAAGCATTCATCTTGTAAAGAATGAAATAGATTTTATCTCAGTGGTGAGATCCTGGGTGATTTTTGGTTGTCTTTCGTGGGGAGAGGCAGCATAACTTAGTGGTTAATAACCACTGGGATAGATTGCCTGGGTTTGAATCTTGGTGTTGTCTCTTATTGACTGCAAGACCCTGGACAAGTTTCATTTAACTTCTCTCATAGATATTTTGTCTTCCACAAAAAGAGTTTAAGCCTTGAGGTTGGCTTAAACATTATGAGTTAATTTTTTTAAGTGATTAGGCCAGAGTATGACACATGGTACTCTATAAGTATCTGTGAAATAAATGAATCCTTGCAGTAATAAAGGAAAGTAACAGACTCTCTCTCTCTCTCTCTCTCTCTCTCTCTCTCTCTCGACAGAAACTAAGACTTTGTTTTTACTCATTATATGTTTCCAGTTGCTAGCTCATGATAGTAACAGCTAATGCCACTACTCCATTTTACTGTTGATTAAGACAGGTTAAGTGACTTGCTGAAGGTCATACAGCTAGAAAGCAGATAGTCTGGCTCTGGTTGTAAGCTTTAACCATTATTATACACTGCCTGTGTTATAAGTACTTAAATATTTATTGAATTAGGGAATAAATGAGTACATGCCTTAGCTCATTTAATCTTAATAAAAGCCAATAGAGTCTGTCTTATTATCCTTATTTTACAAATTAGGAGGCACAGGGAGGTTATGTGACTTGTCCAAAGTCTGATAGCTAGTTAAGTGGTAGAAGCAAAAATCAAACCCATAATTATTGGAATCCAAAGCAAGTGAACATTTCTCTAATCCATAGCTACTTCAGGCATGAACCACTAAATGGGTTCATTATTGTTACACCTCCTACAGTGGGTCCACTGAGAATATAAACCCACCTTGAAGATGTATTGTGTAGAAGTTAAGATAGGGCTTCTAAAGCCAGACTGCCTAGGTTGTATCACGGAACTGCCTTTTACTAACTCTGGGACTCGGGACAAGTCATTTTACCATTCAATGCTATTTGACCAACTGTGAAATAAATATTATAATAATAAGTATCTTCCATGATTTCATGTATGTCCGATGATTAGAACAGTGCCTGACACATAATAAGTGCTTAAGATATGTGGTCAGTGAAACCTTACAAACTTAAAATTACAATGAGCCATATCCTTTACCCTGCTTTGTTTTTCCATAGCACTTAGTACCATCTAATAAACTAAATATTTTGCTTTACTATTTTTTGTCTTTCTCTATCCCAATGAGACTATAAATCATAAAGATAAAAGATTTTGTCCATTTTATCCACCCATGTATCTTCAGTGCCTAGCCCCATGACAATGCATAGTAGGCATTCAAATATTGGTTGAATAAATAAATACACCTTTGTTCACTATATTATTCATTAATACTATTATTACCGTTTCATCCATGAAGATCTCACTTCACTTCCTGTCTTTAAGTTGGACAGCCGTATGCGTCATCTTCTTTTTTTTATATACTGTCCAGAAAGGCCCTTCTAACCCATCCACATCCTTTCCCTGATATTACAGATAAGTTGCCTGGGGCTCAGAGAGGGTAAGGCACTTGTCTAGTGTCACCCGTCAAATGGCACAGTCCAAACCTATTTTATGAACACAGGGTCAAACCAGATTCTTGTCAGAGCCCTCAAATTTTATCTCACTTTAGCAGAGGTCCTACAAGTTCTTCTGGCTCTGTTCATTTAGAAAGCAGTAGATGACTCAGTCCAGCATTATGGGTGGCCATAGTCTCCCCTACGGAAAGAGGTTGATGGTAGAAGCTAGACTGAGCACTGGAACACTGTCCTGGCTGAAGAAGTAAATGCCTCATCATATGGTTGTGTACACTGTGTGCATGCAAAGGCTGGTACAAAAATTATTGAAGTCTGGCTTTAGCTCTCCTCCTACAATCCCCACCCACGCTATCATCTCTGCTACATTGTGTTTTTTTTTTTTTTTTTTTTTTTTTTCCTGGAACTTAGAGTCTGGAGATTATAAGAACCTGGATAAAATAAAAATGTGAGATCAGACTCATGGTTCAAAATCCTACAGTTAAAAGATAGAAATATATGGAAACTGATTGAAAACCAGCAGAACAGCAGTTAGAATTTAAGAAATAAGAACCTTTAGAAGGAGCACGTGTTCTGTTGTGAAGTGCCTACAGGGAGGCCAAAACAAGTGAATTAAGATTGAACTCCGTAGTGTTCCAACTTCATCTACTTCTTCCCCTCCTCCTCCTCTTCTGGAGCCATAGGACTCACCCTAACTTTTCAGTTCTGCTTCTAGGGATGAGGGTAAGATGACAGGCTTAAATCTAAGAGTTTGAATGGGAAGAAAGAATGACGGATGAGTAAAGACTCACAGATGCTGAAAATATCATAGCCATAAGGGTCGTTAGAAAGTTTTGTTTGAGCCTTCTTGCAAGTTTTACATGTGGAAAAACTGCGCCCATGTTTAGAGTGTTATACCTCCCTTCACCAAAAGAATAGTGGCACAGAGAGGGTTGTGCTCAATATAACCAGGGAACGCAGCCTGTGTGAAGGCTACCAAGGAGGGGACACTGGGGACAAACTTACCACTAAGATATTAATGGGAGAGACAGAAAAACCGATGCATTTAAACCTCACAAATATTGTATACACTGTCATTATTCATATTTAAAGATGTGAAAAGTGAAAACAGAGGCTTAGCAAAGAGAAGGGAGTTACCTAACATCACAAAGCTAGAAAGTGGTAGGGCTGAGATTTGGACGTAAGATGGTCTGACTGCCTGCCTTCCCCCCGGCTTCACCTCCACAACTAAGTAAATTATAAGACAACGTTACATTGCATAATATATTAGATTGAGTTGAATGCCTCTCTTGATTTAACTGACAAGGAAACTGAAACTTAGAGAAGAAAATTCACTTTCCCTAAACCACATACAGAACAGGGGTCATCCCACTCCACAGTGATCATATCATTGAATGAGTTAAAAAGGACGATTAAATGCTCTGTGTGTTGAACTCCGTGCTGAGAAGGGAGAATATGGCAGTGAGGGATGGAAAGAAACAAAACAGAAGATCTGGTTGATGCTTTGCCTGGAGGCTCTAACTGAAGAGATTACAAATGCACTCATGGAAAAGACGTATTAATATTTATTTATTTTTAAAATTACTTTACTGAGGTATAACTGGCATACATAAAACTGCATGTATTTAATTTATACAATTTAATGAATTTGAAGGTATGTATATACCCATGAAACCATCACAATCTATGTAATAAATATATCCATCCTCTCCAAAAGTTTCCTCCCACTCTCTTTATTTATTATTCTTATGTGTGCAAGAGAGAGACATAAGAACACTTAACATAAGACCTACACTCTTAGCAAATTTTTAAGTATATAATACAATATTAACTATAGGCACCATGCTGTATAGTGTATCTCTGAGACTGTTAAATATTGTATAACTGAAGCTTTATACTGTTTGACTAATTCCTCCACTTTTTTCTTCCCTTTTCCCCTGGCAACCACCATTCTATCTCTACTCGTATAAATTTTACTATTTTAGATTCTCCATACCAGTGGTATAATATAGTATTTGTGTTTCTCTATCTGGCTAATTTCACTTAGCATAATGTCTTCCAGGTTCATCCATATAGTAACAAATGATGGAATTTTCTTATTTTTAATGCTAAATAATATTCCATTATATGTGTATGCCACAGTTTAATTTTTAGCTTTAATTTTGTGAGGTACATAGTGTATATATTTAAGGGGTACACGAGGTGTTGCGATACTGGCATGCAGTGTAACAATTACATCATGTAAAATGGGGTATCCACCCCCTCAAGCTTTTATCCTTTGTGTTAAAAACAATCCAATTATATTATTTTAGTTATTTTAAAATGTACAATTAAATCATTATTAACTATAGTCACCCTGTTGTTCTACCAAATAGTAGGTCTTATTCATTCTTTCTATTTTTATACCCATTAACTATCCCCATGTCCCCCCACACTCCTTCACCACTTCTGGTAACCCTCTTTCTATTTTTTATCTCCATGAGTTCAATTGTTTTGATTTTTAGATCCCACAAGTAAAAGAAAGCATGAAGTTTTCTCTTTGTGCCTGGCTTATTTTACTTAGCATAATGACCTCCAGTTCTCCAGTTACATACATGTTACATACATACATATTGTTGCAAATAACAGCATCTCATTCTTTTCTAAGGCTGAATAGTACTCCATTGTGTATAAATGGCACATTTTATTTATTCATTCATCTGTTGATGGACACTTAGGTTACTTCCAAATCTCGGGTATTGTGAACAGTGCTGCTACCAATATGGGACTGCAGATATCTCTTCCATACACTGATGTCATTTCTTCTGAGCATATACACAGAAATGGAATTGCTGGATCTTGTGGTAGCACTATTTTGAGTTTTTGAGAAACCTCCAAACTGTTCTCCACAGTAGCTGTACTAATTTATATCCTCACAAAAAGTTTATGAGGGTCCTCTTTTCTCCACATTTTTACCAGCATTTATCAATATCTGTCTTTTGGATATAAGCCATTTAAATTGGGATGAGATATCTTATCAAAGTTTTGATTTGCATTTATCTAATGACTGATGTTGTTTAACACCTTTTCATATGCCTGTTTGTCATTCATATGTTTTATTTTATGAAATGTCTATTCAAATATTTTGCCCATTTTTAATCAGATTATTAGATTTTATTTCTATAGAGATGTTTGAGCTGCATATATGTTCTGATTATTAATCACTCATCAGATAGGGAGTTTAAAAATATTGTCTTCCACTCTGTAGGTTGTCTCTTCACTTTGATTATTGTTTCATTTTTGCACAGAAGCCTTTTAACTTGATGTGATTTCATTTGTTCATTTTTACTTTGGTTGCCTGTGCTTGTGCAATATTACTTAAGATATTTTTGCCCAGACCAATGTCTTGGAAGTTTTCCCTGATGGGTTATTTTTTAGTAGTTTCATAGTTTGAGGTCTTAGATGTAAGTATTTAATCCATGGTGATTTAATTTTTGAACATGGTGAGAGAAAAGGGTCTAGTTTTATTCTTCTGCATATAGATACCCGGTTTTCCTGGCTCCATTTATTGAACAGGCTGTCTTTTCCCCAGTACATTCTTGGCACCTGTGCCAAAAATGTGTTCAGTGTAGGTGTGTGGATTTGTTTCTTGGTTCTCTACTCTGTTCCATTTGTCTATGTGTCTGTTTTTATGCCAGTACCATGCTGTCTTGAATACTATACCGCTGTAGTACAACATGAAATCAGGTAATGCGATTCCTCCAGTTTTGTTCTTTTTGCTTAGGATAGTTTTATCTATTCTGGATCTTTTGCAGTTCCATAAAAATTTTAGAAAATGTTTATTCTGTTTCTGTGTAGAAAGTCTCTGGGATTTTGATAGGGATTGCATTGAATCTGTAGATTGCTTTGGGTAATATGGACATTTTAATAATATTGATTCTTACAATTTAGGAACATGGAATATCTTTCCATTTTTGGTGTTCTTTTCAATTTCTTTCACCTGTGTTTTATAGATTTTATTATAGATATTTAATTTTATTTGTGACCTTTGTAAATGGGATTTTTATTTTTATTTTTTGGATTGTTCACTGTTGGTATGTAGAAATGCCGCTAATTTTTTTTTTTTTTTTATCTTTGTCAAAGATCAGATAGTTGCAGGTATGTGGCCTTATTTCTGGATTCTCTGTTTTGTTTTGTTGGTCTATGTATCTGTTTTTGTACCACTA
>NC_045445.1:86769762-86774754 GCF_002776525.5 Piliocolobus tephrosceles
GACCAGCCAGAGCTGAAGCAGGGCGAGGCATCGCCTCACCTGGGAAGCGCAAGGGGGAAGGGAATCCCTTTTCCTAGCCAGGGGAACTGAGACACACAACGCCTGGAAAATCGGGTAACTCCCACCCCAATACTGCGCTGTAAGCAAACGGGCACACCGGGAGAATATACCCCACACCTGGCCGGGAGGGTCCCACGCCCACAGAGCCTCCCTCCTTGCTAACACAGCAGTCTGCCGCCATCTAACTGCAAGGCAGCAGCGAGGCTGGGGGAGGGGCGCCCACCATTGCTGAGGCTTAAGTAGGTAAACAAAGCCGCTGGGAAGCTCGAACTGGGTGGAGCTCACAGCAGCTCAAGGAAACTTGCCTGTCTCTTTAGACTCCGCCTCTGGGGACAGGGCACAGCTAAAAAATAACAGGGGAAGCAGCAGAGGCCTGTGCAGACGCGAACGACTCTGTCTGACAGCTTTGAAGAGAGCAGTGGATCTCCCAACACGGAGGTTGAGATCTGAGAAGGGACAGGCTGCCTGCTCGAGTGGGTCCCTGACCCCTGAGTAGCCTAACTGGGAGACATCCCCCACTAGGGGCAGTCTGACACCCCACATCTCACAGGGTGGAGTACAGCCCTGAGAGGAAGCTTCCAAAGTAAGAATCAGACAGATACACTCGCTGTTCAGCAATATTCTATCTTCTGCAACCTCGGCTGCTGATACCCAGGCAAACAGGGTCTGGAGTGGACCTCAAGCAGTCTCCAACAGAGCTACAGCTGAAGGTCCTGACTATTAGAAGGAAAACTATCAAACAGGAAAACACCTATACCAAAACTCCATCAGTACGTCACCATCATCAAAGAGCAGAGGCAGATAAAACCACTAAGATGGGGAAGAAGCAGGGCAGAAAAGCTGGAAATTCAAAAAATAAGAGAGCATCTCCCCCTGCAAAGGAGCGCAGCTCATCGCCAGCAATGGATCAAAGCTGGTCAGAGAATGACTTTGACGAAATGAGAGAAGAAGGCTTCAGTCCATCAAACTTCTCAGAGCTAAAGGAGGAATTACATACCCAGCACAAAGAAACTAAAAATCTTGAAAACAGAGTGGAAGAATTGACAGCTAATATTAACATTCTTAAAGAAAAGAAATTTCAACCCAGAATTTCATATCCAGCCAAACTAAGTTTCATAAGTGAAGGAGAAATAAAATTCTTTACAGATAAGCAAATGCTTAGAGATTTTGTCACCACCAGGCCTGCCTTACAAGAGACCCTGAAGGAAGCACTAAACATGGAAAGGAACAACCGGTACCAGTCATTGCAAAAATATGCCAAAATGTAAAGACCATCGAGGCTAGGTAGAAACTGCATCAACTAATGAGCAAAATAACCAGTTAATATCATAATGGCAGGATCAAGTTCACACAGAACAACATTAACCTTAAATGTAAATGGACTAAATGCTCCAATTAAAAGACACAGACTGGCAAACTGGATAAAGAGTCAAGACCCATCAGTCTGCTGTATTCAGGAGACCCATCTCACATGCAGAAACATGCATAGGCTCAAAATAAAGGGATGGAGGAAGATCTACCAAGCAAATGGAGAACAGAAAAAAAGCAGGGGTTGCAATCCTCGTCTCTGATAAAACAGACTTTAAACCATCAAAGATCAAAAGAGACAAAGAAGGCCATTACATAATGGTAAAGGGATCAATTCAACAGGAAGAGCTAACTATCCTAAATATATATGCAACCAATACAGGAGCACCCAGATTCATAAAGCAAGTCCTTAGAGACTTACAAAGAGACTTAGACTCCCATGCAAAAATAATGGGAGACTTCAACATTCCACTGGCAACATTAGACAGATCAACGAGACAGAATGTTGACAAGGATATCCAGGAATTGAACTTATCTCTGCACCAAGCGGACCTAATAGACATCTATAGAACTCTCCACCCCAAATCAACAGAATACACATTCTTCTCAGCACCACATTGCACTTATTCTAAAATCGACCACATAATTGGAAGTAAAGCACTCCTCAGCAAATGTAAAAGAACAGAAATTATAACAAACTGTCTCTCAGACCACAGTGCGATCAAACTAGAACTCAGGACTAAGAAACTCAATCAAAACCGCTCAACTACATGGAAACTGAACAACCTGCTCCTGAATGACTACTGGGTACATAAACAAATGAAAGCAGAAATCAAGATGTTCTTTGAAACCAATGAGAACAAAGATACAACATACCAGAATCTCTGGGACACATTTAAAGCAGTGTGTAGAGGGAAATTTATAGCACTAAATGCCCACAAGAGAAAGCAGGAAAGATCTAAAATTGACACTCTAACATCACAATTAAAAGAACTAGAGAGGCAAGAGCAAACACACTCAAAACTAGCAGAAGGCAAGAAATAACTAAGATCAGAGCAGAACTGAAGGAGATAGAGACACAAAAAAACCTCCAAAAAATCAATGAATCCAGGAGTTGTTTTTTTAAGAAGATCAACAAAATTGACAGACCACTAGCAAGACTAATAAAGAAGAAAAGAGAGAGGAATCAAATAGACGCAATAAAAAATGATAAAGGGGATATCACCACCGACCACACAGAAATACAAACTACCATCAGAGAATACTATAAACACCTCTACGCAAATCAACTAGAAAATCTAAAAGAAACGGATAATTTCCTGGACACTTACACTCTTCCAAGACTAAACCAGGAAGAAGTTGAATCCCTGAATAGACTAATAGTAGGCTCCGAAATTGAGGCAACAATTAATAGCCTGCCAACCAAAAAAAGCCCAGGACCAGATGGATTCACAGCTGAATTCTGCCAGAGGCACAAGGAGGAGCTGTTTCCATTCCTTCTGAAATTATTCCAATCAATAGAAAAAAAGGGAATCCTCCCTAACTCATTTTATGAGGCCAACATCATCCTCATACCAAAGCCTGGCAGAGACACAACAAAAAAAGAGAATTTTAGACCAATATCCCTGATGAACATTGATGCAAAAATCCTCAATAAAATACTGGCAAACCGGATTCAGCAGCACATCAAAAAGCTTATCCACCATGATCAAGTGGGCTTCATCCCTGGGATGCAAGGCTGGTTCAACATATGCAAATCAATAAATGTAACCCAGCATCAATAAACATAATCCACCATATAAACAGAACCAAAGACAAGAACCACGTGATTCTCTCAATAGATGCAGAAAAGGCTTTTCACAAAATTCAACAGCCCTTCATGCTAAAAACGCTCCATAAATTCGGTATTGATGGAACGTACCTCAAAATAATAAGAGCTATTTATGACAAACCCACAGCTAATATCATACAGCATGGGCAAAAACTGGAAAAATTCCCTTTGAAAACTGGCACAAGACAGGGATGCCCTCTCTCACCACTCCTATTCAACATAGTGTTGGAAGTTCTGGCTAGGGCAATCAGGCAAGAGAAAGAAATCAAGGGTATTCAGTTAGGAAAAGAAGAAGTCAAATTGTCCCCGTTTGCAGATGACATGATTGCATATTTAGAAAACCCCATCGTCTCAGCCCCAAATCTCCTTAGGCTGATAAACAACCTCAGCAAATCTCAGGATACAAAATTAATGTGTAAAAATCACAAGCATTCTTATACACCAGGAACAGACAAACAGAGAGCCAAATCACGAATGAACTTCCATTCACAATTGCTTCAAAGAGAATAAAATACCTAGGAATCCAACTTACAAGGGATGTAAAGGACCTCTTCAAGGAGAACTACAAACCACTGATCAGTGAAATAAAAGAGGACACAAACAAATGGAAGAACATACCATGCTCATGGGTAGGAAGAATCAATATCGTGAAAATGGCCATAGTGCCCAAGGTTATTTGTAGATTCAATGCCATCCCCATCAAGCTACCAATGAGTTTCTTCACAGAATTGGAAAAAACTGCTTTAAAGTTCATATGGAACCAAAAAAGAGCCCGCATTGCCAAGACAATTCTAAGTCAAAAGGACAAAGCTGGAGGCATCACGCTACCTGACTTCAAACTATACTACAAGGCTACAGTAACCAAAACAGCATGGTACTGGTACCAAAACAGAGACATCGACCAATGGAACAGAACAGAGTCCTCAGAAATAATACCACACATCTACAGCCATCTGATCTTTGTCAAACCTGAGAGAAACAAGAAATGGGGAAAGGATTCCCTATTTCATAAATGGTGCTGGGAAAATTGGCTAGCCATAAGTAGAAAGCTGAAACTGGATCCTTTCCTTACTCCTTATACGAAGATTAATTCAAGATGGATTAGAGACTTAAATGTTAGACCTATTACCATAAAAACCCTAGAAGAAAATCTAGGTAGTACCATTCAGGACATAGGCATGGGCAAGGACTTCATGTCTAAAACACCAAAAGCAACGACAGCAAAAACCAAAATTGACAAATGGGATCTCATTAAACTAAAGAGCTTCTGCACAGCAAAATAAACTACTATCAGAGTGAACAGGCAACCTATAGAATGGGAGAAAATTTTTGCAATCTACTCATCTGACAAAGGGCTAATATCCAGAATCTACAAAGAACTCAAACAAATATACAAGAAAAAAACAAACAACCCCATCAAAAAGTGGGCAAAGGATATGAACAGACATTTCTCAAAAGAAGACATTCATACAGCCAACAGACACATGAAAAATGCTCATCATCACTCGCCATCAGATAAATGCAAATCAAAACGATAATGAGATACCATCTCACACCAGTTAGAATGGCAATCATTAAAAAATCAGGAAACAACAGGTATTGGAGAGGATGTGGAGAAATAGGAACACTTTTACACTGTTGGTGGGATTGTAAACTAGTTCAACCATTATGGAAAACAGTATGGCAATTCCTCAAGGATCTAGAACTAGATGTACCATATGACCCAGCCATCCCACTACTGGGTATATACCCAAAGGATTATAAATTATTCTACTACAAAGACACATGCACAC
>NC_045445.1:86774854-86775617 GCF_002776525.5 Piliocolobus tephrosceles
AAACCATCATTCTTAGCAAACTATCACAAGAAGAGAAAACCAAACACCGCATGTTCTCACTCATAGGTGGGAACTGAACAATGAGCTCACTTGGACTCGGGAAGGGGAACATCACACACTGGGGCCTATCATGGGGAGGGGGGAGGGGGGAGGGATTGCATTGGGGAGTTATACATTATATAAATGATGAACTGATGGGTGCCGACGAGTGGATGGGTGCAGCACACCAACATGGCACAAGTATACATATGTAACAAACCTGCACGTTATGCACATGTACCCTAGAACTTAAAGTGTAATAAAATAAAAATAAAAATAAAATTAAAAAAAGCTTAGTGGACTCAGTAATAGAAAAACAATTGCTGACACATTTTACAATGTGGATGAGTTTGAAAAACATTTTGCTGAGTGAAAGATTCTTTACACAAAATAATACACATTGTATGATTTCATTTATATAAAATTCAAGAACAGGCAAAGCTAACCTGTTGGGGGAGAGGTTAGTATATTGGTTACCCCTACTGCTGACGTATAGGAATTGACTGAAAAGATGCATGAGGGAACTATCTGGGACTATGAAAATCTGTGCCTTGTTTTGAGTGGTGGGTAAATCACTTTATATATTTTTCAAAATGCATCAAACTGTACACTTAAGATATGCTTTTTTTACTGTGTAAATTGTATCTCCGTTAGGAAGGATGGAAGGATGGAAGGATGGAAGGAAGGAAGGAAGGAAGGAAGGAAGGAAGGAAGGAAGGAAGGA